>NC_081415.1:396864843-397077343 GCF_030272615.1 Cryptomeria japonica
TCGGAGTCTTATTTTCATATATCATGATCACCTCTGTCAGTCTGGATCCAAATTTGTGGTTTGGAATCCAAACCAGTACCCTCCCTGAGTTGTACCTATCCAATGCCTTCTTTTTTCTTCCTCCATGAGGCTTCATACTCGTCCACTAGAATCTATTCCAAATCCTCACTCGATATTGCCACAAAAACCTGCTCATCCTTTGCCCTTAAATATTTTGTTCCTGAGTGCATTTGTCTAGTTCCTTGGTGTCTAGTCCTGAATGGAAATGAGAAGTGCAGACGTGATTATGAAAGTTTATGTCCCTTTCAAAGGGAATAAATAATGAAGAGTTGCACTCTTTCAAAAGGGTAATATTTATATTAAGAACTATTATATGGGATATTATAATTATATGCAAAAATTAAAATTGAAATATCCCATTTACATATAATTATAATATGCCATTTGTTGGTATTATGGATGACTTCGTCATGTGTTGCATTCGTTTTGTCATTGATTTCAACACCTGTCTTCTTGGAGGTCTACATTATTGATTTGGCACTATGGTTATATTGGTTTACTGTTGCACCGACAAATTGTGATCCCAACATGGATATTGGCTTATGCACAATCACCGGTATATTGTTCACCAACAAGATATATTGTTCACCGACAATGATGATGACTTGTTATCAACTAGAGATCATTTGGTTATGTCGAAGACATGGATTGGAAGTTTGGATTTGGTGTTTTTCTTATTGGTCTAATCGGCTTGACAAATTTGCCTTTACCGTTATGGACCGGTATGTGATGTCTGATTCCATATCAGAATGACACGTTATGGAGATGGTTTATTGATTGGATAATATGTAATTGTATTGAGACGACATATTGAGACTTATTTGTAGTTGATTTAATTGTAATATCTTTAGTGACCCAGCCTCATCACGTGGTCTTAGGTTTTGTATAAATGATTGTAAGATCTCATTTGTGAGATATGGTATGGAATGGTAATTGTATGAGTGTTTATTGAAGAGTAGAGATAAGAAGATCCTTGTGCAAATCACGTAGACATTATTTGAAGGTTGAAGGAAGGTTATTCGCACTCGTGTTCAGAGCTTACCCGATACTGAATCCAACATTATGGATGCTATTTTGTGCAGTACATTATCATTGGATTTAACCATCCAATTGTGTAGTCACTGTGACTCCTATTTTTTGACTGAGCAGTGAGCTCTAGGCGATTAGCCTTTCTGCATGTGTAGACCCCATCTGTATACACATACTATATGCAATAGTATCATCTGATTGTGGGTAAGGTTTTGTTGGCATTTTGATGATGTTTTGATTGTCATTGATGGACACACACTTTCTTGATGTATGAGTTATGCTCAACCGGTAATTGTTCCAACCGGTATTGTGTATTATTGAATGTATAGTCTTTAGACTGTCGGTATTTTGTAGAAGATGGTTTACCGGTAATAGATTGACTGAAGATCCCAAGCGGTATGAAGACTCCAAGCTGTTCGAGGATCTCAAGCGGTACGAAGGACCCAAGCAGTAGTTAACTTTTGATCGAAACACTACAATCTTCGAGTCTTCATTTTTGACAATCGGTAATTGGTATATTGTATTAACCGGTATATATCTATGATGAGTTACCAACCGGTATTATTGTAATGTGTGATGAGTTATCATCCACCGATACTTTGGTGGTGTGTTTGTGCCATGTTACCAAATGTGTCCAGATGCACTATACCTCGGAACTTGTAGTCTAATTCTATTGGACCAACATGAAATCAGATTCCTTTATAAGGACATCATGTCAAGGGTTTACATGTATGAGAAATAGAATAGAAAAGGTTATGTACGATCATTGAAGAGAAGATTAGGTCTATGTAAAGAGATAGAGTGTGGAGATATTGAAGACTGAAGTAATGCTGAAATGCATTAACAATGAGCTATCAAGGATGTAATTAAGCATACTGTGCTAGCATCTAGATCATTCACTTGTTGATTACTCACATCTTTGACAAGTGTGAAACCCTTAACCGGGTAGGCCCAACAAAGCCTTTGTAAATACTCTAACAAGGTGGTTCACAACTATGGATATGAAATTCTTTAACAATGTAGTCTTTAACAGGACTTATCTCCTAACAAGATCCATTCTGGTGAAGAACATTGTATGACCTTAACCGGTCTAACCTTAACTGGTCTAGTTACTATTCTGCAGACAGTTACTTGTGAGTTTCTGCTCACTGTGGTTTTTCCCATTTGGGTTTCCACGTCAAATATCTTGTGTTATGGTGATTGTGCTTTTGTGGGTGAATGCTTTGTTTGCTATTTGATTTGCATTTATCTTAGCTAGTTTATTAGTGAATCTGTTGCATCGGTTATCTGCTAAACTATTTAAAAGTCTTCTTACAGTATTTTTTGGTATACTAATTCACCCCCCCTCTTAGTATTCATCAATTGGTATTAGAGCCAATCTTTCTATAAGTCTAACCACTTGGAAGGAGATATAGGGGAATACAGTGTGAGGGAACTTACTCATCGTATCACTTAGACTGAGAGAGCTTATGATGAACTCAAAGTCAAGTATAAAGCCTTTTTGGCCAAGAGAAGAGAGCATGCTGAGAAACTGATCGAACTCACTGAAAATAGCTCTTCTGATGAAGCAGACATGGATGCCCTAGTTGAAGAAGTTGAAAAACTAAATGAATCTAAAGCCAACCTGAGAAGAGAGTTGGAAGGACTGACTATCAGAATGTGTCAAGAGCTTGAGAACAAAAGGAAAGCTGAAGATCTGGTAAAAGACAAAGATCATGAGATCTCCAAGCTGAAGCAAAAAATCAGTACCCTTACCGTTCGTCTCCAAGAGAGTAAAGTGGAAAAAGAAGAAATGCAAGGTGAACTAAACATGGATATTTTTTAGAATGCAACCTTGATGGAATCCAATGCTGCTATTTCCAAGGAACTTATTGAGTCAAAGGAGATACTTGCCAAATTCAATCAGCGTACTGCTAAGCTAGAGCAAAAGCTAGAATCGACAAAGCCTAAAATCAACAAAGCCAGTAAAGAATACCACTGGACTTGGTTTCTCTGGGTAGGAGGAAGGTGAGACCTTTGGAACAAAAGCTAAAACATCAAAGAAGCAACCGACATCCAAGGATAAAGGTAAGGAAAAATTTAAACCTATTTGCTTTAATTGTCTCAAAGAACGACATACTGCCAATGTGTGTAGAAGCAAGGCCTACAACAATTTTCCTTATTTTCAAAACAATATGCCTAGATCCAATTGATTTAATGGAAACTATTATGCATGCAACAAGTTTGGGCATAAAGCATTTGAATGCAGGTCAGTTTTGTACAACACTGGGAGATATCCTCCAGGGACTCAAGGAGTTATTCCAAAACTTCCTGTGAACCGGAATCCCAACCAGTACAATACCTATGACCATCGGTCAATTGGTTATCAAGTGGCAACTAGTTGGAAAGCAACTTGTTTGATCTATCGTGGTAGTGGTCACACTGCTACAACATGCAGAAGGAAGAATGGAAGTATGAATAACGGACCATGGAGAACACCTGAAATGTTATGCTATCATTGCAAAAAACTGGGACACACTGCTAGAACTTGCAAACTAAAAAAGAACCTATCGGATGATATACCGGTCACTCCAGAAGGGAAGATTGATGTTGAAAATGTTCAGGTGGAAATGAATAAAACTTGGAAAAAGAAATCAGAAGAAGAGTCACAGGATGAACCTGCTTCTGTACCAAGTGTGGAAGTCTTTGAACAGGCAAATTGAGCTTCAAAAAAGATTAGGGGGAACATATCAGTGAAATATTTGGAACCCCCAATTTATATCGGTAAAGACCTTTACTGGTATATGTTACCTGTCAGTCAGCAAAAGATTTGAAGCTGTAAAAGGCAAAATTAGGGTCTGTGCTCTAGCGGTGATGCATTTATTATGGTAGGTGAGAATTTGTTTAAAATGGTTTTCATCGTCATTTTCACTTATCTTTTTTTGAAAGAAGAATTTTTAAGAGCAGAGCAACTAGAGCGATTTGTTTGGCATTTGAAGAAATCTTGTGCAAAATATTGCAATCATTTTCAAACAATCAGTGAAGAACACTAAGTGGTGAACTAGCAACTGTAGTGGTGTACTGTGCACGATATTGGAAAACCTAAATTTCAGATTGTGAAGGTATTTTCTGAAATTATTTCTTATCATTTGATTATGGCTTCTGCATCGCATTCTAGTTCTAGTGCACCTGAAGATACACCTGATTTTCTTCAAAAGAAAATGAGATATATTGCCCTATCACAAATTCTTGTCGGAGTTATTGTCGAGGAAGATATTTCAAGATATATAGACTATAAGTTTGAATACTTAGGGTCTCTAGTAATTCACTCATAGCTAAGTTTTTTGTGTGGAGATAACAAGAAGATCAAACCAGAGTATAGAATCCTCGAGAAGATGAAACTACACAATGCAGTGTACTTTCTAGAAGAATTTACAGAAGAACATATTCGCATTATCCTTAGCAGAGTGCATGGTGACAAAATGTATCTCGAGCGGACCCATGACATCACACCGGAAGTGATTCATGCCATCACCAGATTCTGCAATGTTGGAGAAGTACCAACTCTATGGAAGGTCACCAAAACTAAAATGACAGAGCTCACCAGTTTTGTGAGTGACCAACAGGAAATGACCGTCAACGTCATTAAAGATGATCTGGTAAAATATGTTTGCATGGTGATTGGTTACAGGATATTTTATGCCAGCAGAATGAATTTTGTCCCTGCTGCTGCGGTGAATGCTGCTTAGAGGATGATCAAGGAAGATACTAAATTTGACCTATGTACCTATTTACAAACGTAATTGTTGGTGAATCTGAAATCCATAAAACAGGATAAATCACTGAGGTTCAAGTTTGGCCAACTTCTGGTCAGCCTATTCTTCTATTTTCAAGGTTATTTCCCTGGAGTAGGTGATGTTCAATAGTCTACTAACCTACCAGTTTCCAAACAGATTAAGGAGAGTCTACAAGTAGTGGGAACTCCATATCCTGAGGTTCTAGGTAAGTATTTTGATGAATTCAAATGAAAGATGAGCCAGAGAATGAGGATATCTGGTGATATTGTGAAGAAGTGTGAAGATGACATTTGCTTCACAATAAGGACATATGACTACATAATGGAAGTTGTGGAACCTAGAAAAGAAGTAGTTGGCCCTATGGGGTATGAAGTGGTGAATGACTTATTGATCAGGTATACCTCTACCCTACTTGCCTCACCACTAGATGTAAAGAAGAAAATAACCGGTACCTACTTGGAGAGGGTCACACCGATTGAGGAACCGAAGCAGAAAAAGGGCAAAGTAGTGCCATCGGTATCTGCACTGGTTACATCTGCCAATCCAAAAGTGACCAAGTGGTCACCAACCAAAAAGAAACCTGAGATTATTCTGGCAAAAGTATTTGAGAGAAAGCGGAAAACCAGGAATCACTCACCAGAGTCAAAAGACACTGAACCGAAGATTCAAATAAAGAAGACAAGGCAATCAAGCAATAAGACGAAGTCTACAGGTAAGCACCTGCAACTTCTGCATTGGTAAATATAGATATTACGTCTTATAAACCAATGATATATTGTCAGAGGACAATAAAGAATATTAGGAGGAAAGTGCTTGATGATTTAAAGGAATATTTTGATGACTTTAGTGATAGTGAGAAAGAGGAGGTAGAATAGGAGGTCATTAAATATTTATGTATTAATGATTGGTCACCTTTTGAGATTAAATCTGTTACTCCAAATTCTTTGTATATTTCTTTGGATAATAAATGGCACATTTCCATTGAAAGAGAAGAAGAGATCAGGGAGAAAAATTTTGCATAGTACTTTCCTGATGCTTCAAATTCTGAGTTATTTGAAATTATGGATAAGAACAAAGGCATCTTCTTTATGAGAAGGAGGTGACTCAGGTTACTAGAAGGTAAAACTTTTGAAGTAGAAAAGGATACACACATACATGTTAAAGCTGTTGTTGAAATACACCAACTATCTGAAGCCACTAGGAAGGTTGATCAAGAACCTGACCTATCCTTAGGAAAACTGGATGAGGTATTTGACAGTCAAGGTGAAAGAGTGATAGAACAAATTGACTCTATTGATGTTGATGCATTAGATAATGAGGATGTCAATCGGGATAAAGAAAATGATGAGAAAGAGAAACAGGACAAAGAGAAAGCAGAGTAAGAAAAAGAGGAAAAAAAAAGGTAAGAAGAAGATAAGAGAAAAGAAGAAGAGAAGAAGAAAGAAGAAGACAAGAGAAAGGAAGAAGGAGGAAGAGAAGAAAAAGCAGGAAGAGGACAAGAAGAAGGAAGAAATGGAGAACAAACAATAAGAGGATAAAAAGAAAGAGTTAGAGAAGAAGAAAGAAGAAGAAAAGAAAAGAGTGGAAGAGGAGAAGGAAGCAGAGCAGAGAAAACAAGCGGAGATCAAGACCAAGGAAGGAGGGCAGACTCCTAAGGCAATCGATGATCAAACCAAGCAGGTTGATTCCACCAGTCCTATTGATCTAACTCTTGCATGTCTGACTCAATCAACAGATGAGTCTGAGCTACTTCGAGGCATCGAACTTGCACAAGAGAGACTAGAAGAATTGCAGAAGAAGAAAGAACATGATGTCATACAAATTGCAGTTGACACCCTTACCAGTCTAATTCCCGGTACTAACCTCCCCAGTACCAACTCCTCTCTATCCAAGATCAAACTTCTTTGTACAGTAGTAGAGGACCAGGTACAATGCTTGGAAGATGTTGCTCAAGCAACTGCAAGAAAGAACCATGAAAAGGCACTCAATACTGCCTTAGTCAAGAAAATGAAAGAACTTAGGACACAACTACTAAAGTAGTAGAAAGATATCAGTGTTGCTATGGGTGAGGGTAAATTACTTTTGAGTAAAATCTACCAACCCCATCCATTTTGTGAAGATGTGCTCAAACAAAAAGCTAAACTCCAATCAGAGTTACAGGAATATATCATCACCTTCAAGATGCCTTATGATTTTTTCACTACCTATGGACAAACTATTCATAATTTTCAGCATCAAACTGCCAAGATGGACTTAGAGATTAACAATCGGACTCAAGATTTGCAGGAGCTTCAACTGCTTCTATTACCTAAACCGCAGGTTCTTCAGAGATGTTTTCTCAACTTGGAATCTCTCACGGTAACTCAAGAGATCAGTACCATCGATGCAATGGAAGAAATGGAATTTCAGATGAAGAGTGAAAGTGAGGTTGCTACCTCATTACTTGAGTCATGGACATTGGACATGAAAAATTGTGCAGAACTTTAAATCTATTTTTGAGAAATTTCATTCTTTATTGTCATGAACATCTACTCTATTTTATTATATAAAGAAAAAGGGGTTACTTTGCATTACTTTGTCATTGTTGGCAAAGGGGGAGTAGTGTACATACATTAAAATTTTGGTGAATGTTTATGTACTTGTAATTTTTGCAAAGGGGTAGTGTATATGCTTAGGGGGAGTAATTTTGATTGTAACATCTTTTGTGTTATTGTTGTAAAAACACTTAGATGTCAAAATTTTCCTAAGTGTTGGCATCAATGCCAAAGGGGGAGATTATTGGCATTTTGATGATGTTTTGATTGTCATTGATTGACACACACTTTCTTGATGTATGAGTTATGCTCAATCGGTAATTGTTCCAACCGGTATTGTGTATTATTGAATGTATAATCTTTAGACTATCAGTATTTTGCAGAAGATGGTTTACTAGTCACAGATTGACTGAAGATCCCCAGCGGTATGAAGACCCCAAGCGGTTCGAGGATCTCAAGCGGTACGAAGGACCCAAGTGGTAGTTAAATTTTGATCAGAACACTACGATATTCCGGTCTTCATTGTTGACAACAGGTAATCGATATATTGTATTAACCGGTATATATCTGTGATGAGTTACAAACCAGTATTACTGTAATGTGTGATGAGTTATCATCCACCGACACTTTTTTGGTGTGTTTGTGCCATGTTACCAAATGTGTCTAGATGCATTGTACCTAGGAACTTGTAGTCTAATTCTATTGGACCAACATGAAATCAGATTCCTTTATAAGGACATCATGTCAAGGGTTTACATGTATGAGAAATAGAATAGAAAAGGTTATGTGCGATCATCGAAGAAGATTAGGTCTGTGTGAAGAGATAGAGTGTGGAGATATTGAAGACTGAAGTAATGCTGAAATGCATTAACAATAAGTTGTCAAGGATCTAATTAAGCATATTGTGCTAGCATCTAGATCATTCACTTGTTGATTACTCACATCTTTGACAAGTCTAAAACCCTTAACCAGGTAGGCCCAGCAAAGCCTTTGTAAATCCTCTAACAAGGTGGTTCACAACTGTGGATCCAAAATCCTTTAACAAGGTAGTCTTTAATAGGACTTATCTCCTAACAGAGATCTAGATTCCTAACAGGATCTGTTCTAGTGAAGAACATTGTATGACCTTAACTAGTCTGGTTACTATTCTGTAGATAGTTACTTATGAGTTTTTGCTCACTGTGGTTTTTCCCATTTGGGTTTCCACATCAAATATCTTGTGTTATGGTGATTGTGCTTTTGTGGGTGAATTCTTTGTTTGCTATTTGGTTTGCATTTATCTTAACCGGTTTATTAGTGAATCTGTTGCACTAGTTATCTGCTAAATTGTTTAAAAGTCTGTTTACAGTATTTTTTGGTGTACTAATTCACCCCCCCTCTTAGTATTCATCAGGTTTCCCACCGTGGTTTTTCCCTTATCAGGTTTCCACGTATAAATCCTTGTGTCATGTGTTGTGGATGTTGTTGCCGGTACTGCTATAAATGTTAATCTGTTTTACCGACATTTAACCTCGGTTTACCAGCACTAAGTATATATTGGAATAATTTGCATTTGGGTTATAATTTATGACGATTGGTTAATAACTTATTCGCCCCCCCTCTCACTTGTCCTTCCCGGATTGTGAAACCTCATAATCTGGTATGTAAGGAATGTCAAATGGGAAAGCAAGTTAGAACAACTTTTAAGAGCATTACTAATAAATCCAAAAATACTCTTGATTTAATTCACACTGATTTATGTGGTCCAGCAAGAACAAGAAGTCTACAAGGTGATAGATACTTTATGCCAATAATTGATGATTATTCTAGAATGTGTTGGGTTACTTGTCTCAAGGAGTAATCATAAGATTTTGGAAGATTCAAGATATTCAAGGCAATGGTAGAAAATGAAACCGACAAGAAAATCAAATGTTTGAAATTAGATCAAGGAGGAGAATTTACATCTAGAAAATTTAATGCATTCTGTGAAGTGAATGGAATCAAAAGACAACTATCAGCACCCCGGACACCCTAGTAGAATGGAGTTGTGGAAAGGAAGAACATAACTATTCTGGATGCAACAAGAACCATGTTGATGGAAGCAAATTTAACTCATGTGTATTGGAGAGAAGTAGTGAATACAATAGTTTATACTTTCAACAGAGTTCACATCAAAAGTGAATCTAGTAAGACCCCTTATGACCTATGGTTTGGTCATATTCCTACTCTTAAATACTTCAGAATATTTGGAAGCAAATGTTATATTAGAAGAGATGAGTATGGTGGCAAATTTGATCCTAGAAGCGATGAAAGAATATTTCTTGGTTATTCGTCTAGAAACAAGGCATATAGATGCTATAATAAAAGATTGCAGAAAATCATTGAGAGTACTAATGTGAAGATAGATGAACATTTTGGAGAATCAAGATTTGTAGAACCGGCAATAGAAATGATTATAAATGAACCGACATAGATTGCACCGGTACAGAATGTAGATCCAGTCACTCTGGCATCATCAAAGAACTCAACTATGACTGAAGAACAACAACCTATACATGTAAATCAGGACACAAACCCAGGTATGTAAGATTGAATCATTCAGAGAATCAGATCATTGGAAACAAGAATCAAGGTGTTATGACTAGAGGAAGACTATAAAATGAAGAGGTATGTTTAATTTCTCAAATTGAACCAACATCTATTATTGAAGCATGTGAAGATAAATATTGGATAAAAGCAATGGAAGATGAATTAGAATAAATTGAAAAGAATAATACTTGGACATTGGTTTCTCAACCTAAAGACAAAAATGTAATTCGAACTAAATGGGTATTCAGAAATAAACTTAATGAATATGGTGAAGTAATCAAGAACAAAGCAAGATTAGTTTGTAAATGTTATTCACAGAAAGAAGGAATAGATTATAATGAAACCTTTGCACCGGTAGCCAAAATTGAGGCAGTTAGACTATTTCTTGCATTTGCAGCTTATAAGAACTATAAAGTTTATTAGATGGATGTAAAATGTGCATTTTGGAATGAAGATCTTGAAGAGGAAGTTTACATTGAACAACCTAATGGATTTTCTTTGATAGAAGATAAGAATATGGTTTATTGGTTAAGGAAAGCTTTATATGGATTGAAGCAAGCTCCCAGAGCTTAGTATGCTAGATTGGATAAATATCTTTTGAAGTTTGGTTACACAAAAGGTAATGCTAACAGAAATTTGTATTACAAAGTTACCAATGATGATATTTTGGTTATTGAAGTTTTTGTGGATGATATCATTTTTGGAGGTGAAGAAGAGTTATGTAAAGACTTTGCTAATAAGATGCGGGAAGAATTTGAAATGTTGATGATTGGAGAGATAAATTTTTTCTAGGTTTGCAAATTTCACAAACTGATAAAGGTATATTCATATGTCAAACAAAGTACTTGAAGGAACTTTTGAAGAAATTTGGTATGGAAAACTCTAAACTGGTAAGTAATCCTATGACTACAACTAATAAATTGACATTTAAGGATGATTCGGCTCCTATTAATCCGACAAGGTACAAATCTATGATTGGAGGTTTACTATATTTGACACAAACAAGACCTAATATAATGAATGCAATATGTATTGTATCTAGATTTCAAAGCGATTCTAAAGAAAATCATGAACTAGCAGTTGAAAGGATTTTCCTGTACCTACAAGGCACAACAAATCTTGGTTTATGGTATCCTAAAGATGAAATTTTTTATTTATGTGCATATACAGACACAAATTGGGTAGGAGATGTAGATGACAAAAAGAGTACCACTGGTGGTGCATTCTTTCTTGGCTGAAGATTGATTTCATGGATAAGTAAGAAGTAGACTTGTACATCATTATCTATAGGAGAATCAGAATATGTTGCAACAACAACTAATTGTACTCAAGTATTATGGATCAAGCAAATGTTGAAGGATATAAAAGTAAAATGCATGGAACCAATCATCATTTATTGTGATAATTCAATAGCAATTGATATATCAAAGAATCCGGTATTTCACTATAAGACAAAACATGTTTCTATTAAGTATAATTTTCTAAAAGAGAATGTTTAAGCAAATGAAGTAAGATTGGTTTATGTGAATACTAAAGAGAAAATTGCAGATATTTTTACAAAGCCTTTGCCTAAGGAAACATTTGAATATCTCACAAAGTAGCTTGGGGTAATTTCCCCACCGATAGAAACTTGAGTGATGAAGATTGGCATCAAACCAACAGGAACTAACAACAAAATCTTTCTCCGGATTTGATGGAGGAGAGCTACTTCTCAGGGGGAGTAGTCAGCTATATGATTGTTTTTAATTCTTAACTGCTTTGGCATTTGATGTCAAAGGGGGAGAGATATCTATGGAAAAACATTATTCCTTTGGGGAGATATATTCTTGGAGAGATGTATTTTGGTTTTGGTTTTTGTAACAAACTGTATTGATCTATCTTTGGGAGATTCTTGGTCTATTGCTTTTTGGCATTCTATTTTTGGCACTTAGGTGTTTTTCCATCTAGTGTTGCTATCAATGCCAAAGGGGGAGATTGTTGGTATTATGGATGACTTCGTCATGTGTTGCATTGGTTTTGTCATTGATTTCAACACTTGTCTTCTTGGAGGTCTACATTGTTGATTTAGCACTATAGTTATACTAGTTTAATGTTGCACTAGCACATTGAGATCCCGACATGGATATTGGCTTATGCACAGTCACCGGTATATTGTTCACCAATAGGATATATTGTTCACTGACAGTGATGATGACTTGTTATCAACTAGAGATCATTTGGTTATGTTGAAGATATGGATTGGAAGTTTGGATTTGGTGTTTTTCTTATTGGTCTAATCGGCTTCACAGATTTGCCTTTACCGACAGATAGGTCTAGGTTATGGACCAATACGTGATGTCTTATTCCAAATCAGAACGACATGTCATGGAGATGCTTTATTGATTGGATAATATGTAATTGTATTGAGCCAACATATTGAGACTTATTTGTAATTGGTTTAATTGTAATATCTTTAGTGAGCCGACCTCATCACGTGGTCTTAGGTTTTGTATAAATGATTGTAAGATCTCATTTGTGAGATATGGTATGGAATGGTAATTGTATGAGTGTATATTGAAGAGCAGATATAAGTAGATCCTTGTGCGAATCACACAAACATTATTTGAAGGTTGAAGGAATTTTATTAGCACTCACGTTCAGAGCTTAACCGGTACTGATTCCAGCATTGCGGATGCTATTTTGTGCAGTACATTATCATTGGATTTAACCATCCAATTGTGTAGTTAGTGTGACTCATATTTTGTGATTGAGCAATGAGCTCTAGGCAGTTGATCTTTCTGCATGTGCAGACCCCATTTGTATACACATACTATCTGCAATAGTATCATCTGTTTGTGGGTAAGGTTTCCGACCATGGTTTTTCCCTTACCGAGTTTCCATGTATAAATCTTTGTATCATGTGTTGTGGATGTTGTTTCTCTTTCTGTTTCATGCATTAAGCTATATCGACACTGCTATAACTATTAATCTGGTTTATTGGCATTTAACTTTGGTTTACCGACACTAAGTTTAAGTTGGAATAATTTGCATTTGGGTTATAATTTATGACAACTGGTTAACAACTGATTCATCCCCCCCTCTCAGTTGTCCTTCTTGGTTCCTAACACCATTTACTTATTATTAATATACAAAGAAAAATATCAAAATTGACCTATGGGATATTAAACATTTCTATATGTAATTAGAGAATTTGTGATCCGAATGAACATTGCCAAGCTATGTTGAATATATGTTTTGCACTATTTGACCAATATAAGCAATGTATGAAAAATGTGGTAACATAGACAAGGAAAGGAACTGTCAGAAAAAATGTTTTAAAGAAATGTGGTCGCATGGTGATGGAATGCCATGACAATCAAATTACTATGGATTGTGATGGCATTCCATCACCATGAGAACACATTTCTTTGAGACATTTTTTCAAACAGTTCGCTGCCTTGTCTATGCAAGGTAGTGAACCATTTGATAAAATGCTTAAGACAAACATGCATTTAGTTGTATGTACTTGATTATAATTAGTAAATAATTTACTTTTACCTACCCCTAATTGTGTATTGTGTCAGGTGATGAAATGATTGATTTTTTACAGTCCTGAAGAATACTCTTTAAACCATTCATTCCAGTGTTTGTATAAACTATGATGACTGCATATTACAACAAGAAATAAATATATTCATGTTGTCTACTATGTAATTTTTAGCATATGTATCATGTGACTTATGTAAATCTGATTATGATTGACCTTCATACAAGATGCAAGCTAACATAAGATAAATGAATTACATATGTAGGAACCTGAACCCCTTTGATGAAGATTCTGCATAGTTTGCATAAAGGTAAGGCGATGATTATTTTCATGGATCGGTCAGTATAAGTCAATACACCCTATAAAAACCATTTATTATTTTCTTGCTTTCTCTTTACACCCATCTTGGAGTGGTTTAATAATAAGCTAGGTTTTAGCAACTATATTTTGTCAAAACTTTGTTTTTTTTTCTCACCTAAACCACCCTGACATCCACATGGTAAAGCTCATTCCACTTTCTCAACCCTCCTATACGCTTTAAGTGAAAAGGAAGACTATTTATCAAGTTTTTGAAACTCCAAAATTACCAGGAAAACAAACTTTCTCACTTTTTGAAACCTCCACATTAGCAACAACTCTAATACAGTTATCAACACTTGAGGCCCCCCAGTTGGCCTTATTCGAATTTAAATCTCAACATCAACTTTAGGGCCAACTTCTTCATCAAAATTACCCTCAATGATGAATTTGGGGAAAAAGCATGAGCCATTCTCATCAATCCATGCAATGGACCTTTGACAACCCGCCCTCAAATCTATTTGTAGCATTTGCAAAAAATCAACAAGATATGGTGAACCATCTATTACAACTTCTTGTCATCTCTCTCCATGGAATCCTAAAATTTATTTCTTCTCACAATAACAATCGACCCTCTCCCAACTATCTCTCTCATTTAATGGAGTGTATGTACCACCAAATAGGTATTTGTCAGATGTTTCTTCCTCGAGAAGAGAGAAATTTGGGAAGAGAAGAGGAAAGTGAGACATGTAGTAGGTCTAAAAGAGCGAGATCAAATAGAGGTCAAAAGATTAGAAGAAAATTCCATAAAAACATGGAATTTTTTCTTGCTCAAGGCGGGTCATGTTCTTATGACGATGAGAGAATAGGTGACATAGAGGTTCCCTTGAGGTACAAACATCTATAGAAACAATGGGTACCCAAGAAACTTCCTCCAATAAACACTGATTTTTGTGTTAATGGGAGGATATATCACATAGCACCATCATCATTACATGGTTTGGGCCTATTTTACATGGACGATATAATGGTATATTACAACAAAGTTTCTGAATTGAAGGAGTATGTTGGACCCTGTTACAATTACAAAAATTGGATGCAGCTGGTTAAATATACACGAAGTATGCATAGGCATGCACTGTTAGCAAATTATATACAACTAAAAGTTAATGATCAAAGTAAAAGAGTGGCTATGTAAATTGACGGAAGGCCACAAGCAACATGGAATATTGTAGGTTTTATAAACAGTACATGACTTGGGTCAACTTATAGGCAACCCAATTGTATATTTGAGGCACATGACGGAAACCGTGTATTCGTATGTGTGATAAAATTAATAAGTGCAGGGGAAGAGCTACTAATCGATTACAATTTGAATCACATAGATACAATCAAAGTTACTATCATGGGGGTGGTACATACTTATATATACCATTTAAACCAACTTCCAATTAATGGCTCTAGTATACTATTTTATTATTAAGTTTTTTGGTAAGTCTATTGGATTCATTTCGCTAATGTTTTTTTTATTTAATTTTTTGTCACAATGCAACATTGATCCGACACATAGCACAAACCGGGATGTAGCTCTAGGCACTTTTACGGAGCAGGTAAACCTCATTGTAATTGTACAAATTAGATACAAGCAAAATGTTATATTATTATGTTCTTTTCTTTAGGGTTTTGGATTAATTTTGATAATGTTACTAATATTCTTGTCACAAATGGATGTTCAGGGAAAGGCACCTCTAGTAGTTGAGAACATCAATATCGAGGTGGACTCACTATTATGTGATGATGACATCACATATTCCACAAACCCTGCTGAAATGATAAGAAAGACGCAAAAAAAAATTAATAAAGAAATTCTTAAATTGTTAATCATAGTCCCTCAAACTGATGAGATACAAGAGAGGGTGAAACAATTGACAGAAAGGGAACAAAACTTGCAAGTAAGCAATCATGAAATCTTTAATTATAACATAAGTTCATTCATGGTTTATATTTAATACTCTTTTATGTCTTGAACTAAAATATGTAAGTGTTGTTTTTACAGGAATTTTTGCATCCTCATGAAGCTAGTGACCATGATCAGGGTACTCCAGGTAGTTTAGGTGATGACCATGTTCTGTGCATACACCAACTCATATTTTTACATGTTCTTGTCCTTCCGTGAATGTATTATTTCTCATATATTTAATGTATTAATCTTCAGGTGTTGTCCTTGTTCCTATGCATTCACCACCTCATCCAACCCCATCATCCACACCTATATTGCCAACTATAATGTCGACAAAACGCAACATGCAGTCATCAAGTACTGCACTAACCTGTGCAACAGGACATGTACCTGGGGATGTAGAGGCCACTAGTGGTGATATTTTAGCAATATTTCCTGGATCTTCCCGTATTACTAGTATGGGAACGTTGTTGGTCACATTTGTGGTGATCGTTGATCACTCGTTTTGGACTAATGATCCCATGATTTTTTTGTAGGCAATGATGTTTTTAATAAAAATCTAAATGATATTACATTGGAGATCTTCAGGCCCACCATATGTACACAGTGGAATGCCCAAAATCAACAATTAAAAGATGAACTCATAAACCGTTTGGCTATGTTGTTTGGAAATGACACATTCAACAAAACCAAGGTCCTTCAGAAAGTTGACACATATCTAAAGTATGTGAGGGACCAATATAGGACACATTTAAAGAAGAACAAAAAGTACGAGCGTCCCCAAATGATTCCAGAGAGGGAGTGGAAGGACCTAGTTTCAGATGGAAAGGAGAAAGATGAAAAGAGAAAAGGACATACACCACCAAGCGAAGGAAGGTATGTGATACTATTAAAAATGTAATTATGTACTAATTACTCTTTATATTTACATAATCTAACATATTTCAAACTTTTCATAAGTTGCCCGACACATCGAAGGCAACTAAGGCAAGACTAGAAAAGCATGGGCAACACAAACTTGGCTCTGGTGGTTATATGAAAGTTGACACATAAATTGTAAGTATCAATAAATGAAATATCGCATCGAAATAATAAATTGCAAACATTTTTTTTTAATCAAACAATAGAAGCAAAATTCATGATATTAAGCAAAAATACAGGGCTCTGAATTCAATAGAGCGCTCATAGAAGATGACATGAAAATTGCCTTCCAACAAGGCTATGGAGCCGTGGTTGAACGCCTAAGAGAATTGAGTGGGAAAACACAAGAGTCTGATGCATCCGTCACATAGGTAAATAAGCTAAATAAAAATTATTTAAAATTGAATACTTGAGCAATAATTCGTTCGATGTTAATTTCCAACATAAAGTGACTATATTTGTTTTAAATAAGCAAGCAATAATAACAATGCACATGGCATTGGAATTCAGCTTGCTAAGTGTGGAACACAACTTGCACATGATGAAGGTCGTGGTGTGCATCCTAGTACTGGACGTATTCATGTGCTATACATTTTTTTAATGTAATTATTAATACAATTAAACATCTTTAATTGAAATTGGTGTAGTAATTAATGTAACCTTTTTTGTTTTTATTTTAGAGCATGTAGAGCATGGTGAACAAATGGAGCATGATCAGGGTAGACAACATCAGGAATGTGATGTGCCCCCATCAAGTAAAGAGGTCCACTATTATTCCTTTAAACAAATTTAATTTCAATTGGTGTATTGATTAATGTAACCTTTCATGTTTCAACTCCAGCGGATTTAGAGGGTGTTCAACATGTTGAGGATGAGGCTAGACAAAATGATCAAGAAGATGATGTGGCCCCATTAGGTAAAGAGCACCCATGTAATGTTCTTTTAATTAATAAAATACTTGTAACAATGATAAAAAATCTTATGAATTTAACCCATTTCTTTTTTATTGAAGCGGACCCCCCTTTGCCTAGGTGTCCTCATTGTGAGTACATGATTAGGAATACATTAAGATCACAAGCAAAGCGCACAACAAATGAAGGGGAAAAATGATGAAGAAAACGATGCAACACTTAGTCTTTACTTAGCTTAAAAATAAAACAAAAAAATAAATGATTGTAATCGTATTAATTGTTAATGAATGAATTTTATGTGTTAATGAATGATGTTATATTTTATTAGTGGATGAAATAATGAATAAATGTTATATGTTAACAGAGAATTTAGAGTGATGTTAGGGTGGGGAGGGCCAAATGAGCTTCCACCTTCACGTGGTTAGCCTTATTAAGTAGAGA
The DNA here is from genome assembly GCF_030272615.1 of Cryptomeria japonica. Classification (NCBI taxonomy): domain Eukaryota; kingdom Viridiplantae; phylum Streptophyta; class Pinopsida; order Cupressales; family Cupressaceae; genus Cryptomeria; species Cryptomeria japonica. The sequence continues at coordinate 396,882,867 of NC_081415.1, forward strand.
ATATTAAACTATTCTTGAAACAAAGAGAAGCTCAATAAGATAACACTCTTTTCAATATTTTATTATGCTCCACTATTAATCTTATTGAATAATATGTATTGAATCTTAATTGCAGGGTCCGATAGAGCTAACATGAACAACAACACAAGAAGTTACTTAGTGGAGACCATCAAAGGTAAGGTCCTTGATTAAGATTTTGTTGTTTATATTCATATTCCTAATTATAGAAAATAGATTTTTTTGTTTATATTCATATTGTTGATTACATAGGAAAATATTCATTTAACTTTTTGAAAGGGCACTCAGCAAATACACCAAATATTTGTCTATGTCTGAGATCAAAGATTAGCAATTAGGAGTCCTTTAGGAGGTATCCTTGTGTGAGTAGGATTTTGGGGTTTGGTGTGAATTAGGAAGTGGAGAGCCTCAAGTTGGCCTTGGACAAGTTGAGTAAGCCTAAAATAATGTGTATTTATGGTTGGATGAGAGTTAGGAAGAATGAGTGCATTGTTAAGATGTGTAAACCTTGTGAGTACCTAGTGGCCTTGTGAGGGCTCTTGAAGTTTGGGAAGGGTAATCACCTTGTTTGAATAGGTGAGTTGGGAGAAAGATCTATCTAATTGGTTGAGTTTGTTTGGGACAAAGATCAACCATAGTCACACATCCTTCCACACACATCTAACCTTCTTGAACCCACAATCTTGTTCCACAACTCACAAACACCCTCAAACTTCACATTGTTACTCAACTAGGACTGCTCCTTAAATAAGTCTCCTTCTCTTCATCAAATAACAACTCACAATACGTAAAAGTTCTCTCAAAAATATACAAAAACCCCTTGAAGACTCTTCTTTCTTGACCAAACCACCTTTCTACACCCCCCAATCCACCCTAAGGGATTCAACAACATTTATTGTAGGTTTACTGTCTTTAGGACAGTCATGACAAATGGGGTCCTGTCCTCCCACTAGGACTTTGTAGCACCTCCAAGGGTCACTAAAGGTATCCACACATCTTTCCCAATTGTTTCCCACTCATTAAACCCAATATTTGCATCTTATTCATAAGATCTTAGTCCACTAATATTTTAGGACAATCATAGGATCAATTTAGGACAATCATATTAATAATGGTCAATCTGATCCACCAAGGGCCACAATGCCTTGGGAAGGGTCTGCACTAAACCCTCACACCCATTACTACCTTCCTGGAACCTTCAAAGTTCACTTTCACTCTTATATCCACCCAAACAACTCCAATATTGTTGTCTTTATCAATCTGAAACACAAAATTAGTCACTTTACAATTTGTATTCCTTCATGTTTTTTTGCTTAGATCTCTCCTATACTCTTGAGGCTACTTCTTGAATCTTTTGTTCATGAATACCCGAACTTTGATAATAAATACTATTAGAGGAAGAATACATGAGGAGCAATGGGTCCTTTTAGGTCAACATGGAAGAGACCAAAAAGCATCAATGCTTTGCATCATCACCAAAAGATAACACAAAAGCACATATACAACACAACATGTATACAACATATAGAAGAATAAAGATACAAATACGAGAATGTCAAGTCTAAACAAGGGCTAGAACCCACTATGAAATATAGTTTACACTTATCCTTGATCTGAGAAGTTCAAGATTTTAATGGACCACATAGGGCACTGCCTTAAAAAATGAGCCGACTTCACATGAAATTGGTCTAAGGTAGAAATAATGGTAAAAAGAAAATCTAATCTTTTAAATTCAACTTTAACTTCAGGGTGATGGAACCAATGGTGGGAAAAGTTAAACCATCATGCACCTTAATCAAGACTTCAGATTTATCATAATTGTCTCGATATAATGCATATTTGAAAATATATTCTTTTGTATTCATATTAATCATACGTGGTGGATCAATAAGAACCCTACATGTGGGTTTGTCATTAGTTATAGCAGTAATGTATATTGGTCCATCAGGTGTATGCTTTGAGTAAAGGTGATATTAGGTTCAATCTTAGGTTTCAGTCTATCTTGTTTAGGAATTGGTTCCATCATGTTTACTAGATGTTCAACTCAGTTGGTAACTCCAAGGGTTACCTTTTCATCCTACTGACTACTTTCAATCTTATGAATATCATTGTTCCTTGATAAGGCATTTTCTTCATTGATGTTGAAATATATCCCTAATACCTTTATCATATGATTGGATTCTATGATGCTATACATTGTCTTGTGTTTTTGCTTTCCTAACTACCATAGTTGCTCATACACCTCTTAATTACTTTAATGCTTATCTTGGTTCTATGTTGAGGCTTTAAACTATTAATGTAGCTTGATCTTTGACATTTTGTGACAATGGCTGCATTTAGTTGTGACCGATACTCTTGATAGTCTATATAATTGTGAATTGTCCTTTTGTTTAAATGATGTTACTATTTTGACTCTGTATTGTAGGTCTATGAGACTTTGTGACTATCAAAGATTTATTCATATTGTTGCTACGATACTATCATGTTCTCATTCATCTAAACCTTATATCCCTTTAACCCTAAATCATTGTAATTATTGTAAGACCACTCATGTTATTTATTTTCGAGTACCCTCTAGAGGGGGAATCATCCTCATTTTTCTATCCTACTGTTGATACCCCAATATCTAGTAACAATACCTAATACCCCTAGAATGTTAGTCATCACCAAGCTTTTGTATTTGGCATAAGTGATAGGTTGAAGCTACAAAATTTTTCTTTAACTTAATACAAGACCTCACATACTATAACTAAAATCATATAATAATAATCCTTGATAGACCTAAGAAAGATCAACAAAATAACCCTCATTAAGTAACATTCTATGTATATATAACATGGCTATCGACATAGTTATATCGAATGCAAATGATGAGATGCCTATCAGAATAGTCACTAAAGGAGGAATAGTAACATTTTGTAATCCCGATAGAGTATAGCTATCCCGACACACATCTAGGGGTAGGTTGTAACAATGCAGGCCCTATCAGAATAACATATAAGATTGGGGTAGGTGCAAAAGGCTATCTAGACAGTGTAAACTTATAGTCATTGAGGTAAGGAGTTATACAGGGGTAGTTCAATATTTGAGAAAGCTTATCAAATCAAATTCCATATTTGCAATGCTTTACATTCCCTGATGGCAATTGTTTTTTTTTTTTTGAAATATAGCCTGTTCGTCGGAATTCTAATGGACATGCCCAACATAGGCCCCGACGAGAGTGTTTTATCTGTGATGAAATATTTCATCGTAGGCACAACACTCTCGCTAGAGCTTCCTTGTATTTGTTGTCGGAATTCTGACAAAAAGCGCACTATGCTTTGACAAGAATGTTGTACCTGTGACAATTTTTTTTGTTGCAGGTGCACCATTCTCGTCGGAGCTTCCTTGCATTTTTTGTTAGAATTCTGACAAAAAAGGGTACTATGATTCAACGAGAATGTTGTACCTGCAATGAAAGGTGCACCATTCTCATTGGAACATAATGCCTTTTTTTGTTGGAATTCTGATGAAAACCCCGATCCATGGTTCGTTGGAAGATTGGCAACTTTGTCAGAATTCCAACAAATTAGATTGCTACATTATGTGTCAACTTATGACAAATAAGGCGTAGGAATTTCGATGAAAAATCCATCCGTCAAATAACCCGATGAAATTTGAGCGATGAAAATCTTTACACCATTTTGTCGGATCTACGATATTAATATGTCAGAATTGCGATGATAGTTCATCGAAAAATGACCCCAAATGTGTTAGTAGAGTCAGAGCAATAAAAGACATCTTTTACAACTCCTTGAGGAACTTATATTTATGTGAGAATGCCCTTTGATTTGACTAATGTTGGTGCAACATTTCAAAGAGCTATGGAGGCTGCATTTGCAGATTTGATTAATATAATCATGGTTGTATACTAGGATGATCTTATTGCTTTTTCAAAGCATGCTGAAGACCATTGTGCACACTTGGACAATATTTTTACAAGAGTATTGGAGTATGTTATTTCATTGAATCCTAAGAAATGTAACTTTGGCGTAACAAAAGGTAAGTTGTTGGGACATATTGTATCTAAAGAAGAAGTGAGAATAGACCCTGAAAGAGTAGCAACAATTGACAAGATTGCAATTCCTAAGACTGTAAAGGCAATACATTCATTCTTTGGTCACATCAATTTTGTTAAGAGATTTATTTCTAACTTTGCAGAGATTGTGAAGCCAACTGCCAAAATGCTAAAGAAAGGAGCCGAGATTGATTGGACAGTTGAATCATTGGATGCTTTCGTTGGTATTAGAAGGGCCACAAAGGAAGCCCTAGTGTTGAAATCCCCAGAGTATGGTAAGCCTTTATATTTTTTTCTCTTTTGCTTCATTCCATACCATTGCTACAATATTTTTATAGAAGAGTGATCAATGGTTTAAACAACCTATTGCTTTCTTTAGTGAAACCCTGCAAGTTGCAGAACTTAAGTATGACATAGTGGAGAAAGAGGCATATGTCTTGGTCAAAGAGGTAAAAAACTTCAGATCATACCTGGTATGTACCAAAGTTGCTGCATATGTACCAAATGTGGCAATTAAAGATGTATTTTCTCAATCTCAGGTGATTGGATGCATGTAGAAGCCCCCTTTTATTTGTGGGGAATGGATTTCATTGGAGAAATTACATACAAGTCTAGTGGTGGGCACAAATGGATCTTAGTGGCTACTGACTATTTTACTAAGTGGATAGAAGCTATACCCACTAAAAATGCTACAAGGAGGATTGTAACTGATTTATTGATGGATAATATACTGACAAGGTTTGGAGTACTAGTCAGACTTGTGGTGGATAATGCTATGTGCTTTAGGTTTGAGGAATTTAAGGAATTTTGTGCCACTTATGGAACTGAAATTTTTTATTCAACCCCATATCATTCTCAAGGAAATGGACAGGCTGAGTCAAGCAATAAAATCCCTATGAAAATTATAAAAAGGATGTTGGAGAAAAAATAAAAGACCATTGAATTCAAAGCTCAAGTTTGCATTATGGGCGGATAAATTGATGGTTAAAAAGGCTATAGGAAAGTCTCCATTTGAACTGGTTTATGGATCCCAAGCTAGAATACAGTCAACAATCTCTTGCCTATCCACAAAGTTATGCAAGAGTATGGTGAAAGTCAGGATCTGATGTAGGAAAGGATGGAACAACTGGTGGAGCTTGATGAGATTAGAGACCAGGCTAAGAAGCAGAATTTAAAGATGCAATAGAAAGTGAAGTACCTATTTGAAAAAAGGACTGACGAGAGAAAATTCAATGTTGGAGATATGGTTTTGTAGTGGAATGCTAGGATGGAAGATAAAGGAAACAATGGAAAGTTCAAACCATTGTGGATGGGTCCTTTTGTGATTGTAGAAAAAAATGGCAAAGAGTCCTAATTTCTTCAAAATGTTGAAGGTGAAATGTTGGAGCTTCCTGTGCATGGATAGTTCCTCAAATTTTGTTTTGCTTAGCTAAGCTTCCTGCATGGTAGTTTTAGGATACCTTTTTATATATATGCCTTATGGATAGGATTTTGGTAAGATTGTGTCTGCCTCCTAGAGTCTGGTTTTTCGCCTTGAACCTTTGGCTCAAACGTCCCCAACTAGAGCCACTGTTAGGATTGTTTTGGGCATATTTTTTCCATTTGGGTTAGATTATGGTTTTCCTACTATTTTTCAAATTTTTTGATTAAGCCGCTTTCTTTTAAGAATAGCCCCACAGGTCATTGACTTAATAGGAAATCATTTTGGCTCGTATTGAATTGGTTATGGTCTTCCCATATCCTAGGTCGATTAGGTTTTGTCCCCCCCCCCGCATGTAGCTTAAATGGTTTGTATTTGGTCATGTGCCTTGATTATCCCAAGGTGGGCCCTAATCAACAGAAAGATTGTGTTGGTTTCGAGTTGTTGTCTGATGTGGCAGATAGTACACGCCTAATTTATTAACTCGACACTCGATGGAAATGTTTTCTTAACTTGGTTGAGTCCCGAGTTAAATTAGCCAAGTGAAGGTTTCTCAAAACTCAGTGAATATTGTGTTTTATGTTCAATGAGTATCCAAGAAAGATATTGCGGCTATAGAAAAAGAGTATTCGACACTTGGTGAATGTCTTATCTCTACTTTAATGAGTCTCAAGAGAATCAAAAATAGGTAGAGTATGGCGGCCATGTGGAATCCAGTGTGTCATCTCAGGCCTCGCCAAAGTAGCTTTTGTAATCTTGACAAGTGTCGAGGGAATGAATTAAAGTAATAAGATAGGTGATGTGACCAAAAACTCCCTTGGGTATGGTTATTTTAATTTCACTACCTGCTCTTGATTATATGAGATCAACGATGCATATTTTAACCTATGTAAATCTTGTTTGCACCATCATTTTTCACACAATTTTCATTTATGAGAAAGGGGCTGGTTAGTTTGAGTTTTAAACCATTTTGATCACAAATTACTGGAAGGGTCTAGTGTAGAGCGACGAAACTAGGTTGTGAAGGTATCCAACAACCATAAAGACTAGAAAATGTAGGCAAAATTCAGTAAGTTTTGTTACCCATCTCTTTTAATTTTCTTTGAAGAGCTTGATAAAGGAATCAAGTGTAGCCCATTTTGAATTATTGTTAGGGTCCGGGGTAATTTTGAGTCAATTTGGAAAATGTCTAACCCTTCGAAAACCTTAGAATCTATAGAACCCAAAACCAAGAGACATAACAAAGATAGAAGCCTTCATGATGACTTAATTTCTCAATTGTTCGGGTCATCTTATAGACCTAAGATAGGGGCTGGTGTTTTGAGGTTTGTTGATAAGCAGTCTTAGTGTAGGGAGAGTTATTTTAAAGTCAGAGGGCAACATATTTTTAAGTGTTTTTATATGAAGTCAGAACTTGCAATTCCTTAGTGCAATCCGCGAAGATTGGGATTGGCTAGATTAGTCATCCCTAATATTTTTCTCAATGTAGACTTGATCAAGGCTTTGGAAAAATGTTACAACGTTGAGGGCCGATATATCAGGGCCATAAATTGAAGGTTGTTAGACCTCAATAGAGATACAATACTTGAAGTATTTGTCCTAGAGGATTGTAGAGATTGTGATACACATATTAACTTGGAAAACCTAAAGGCTGAGTATGATGCTACATAAGGAATCTTCAAAAGAAAATGGTTGCATATACACAGACCTTGGTATAAAGATAACTTGCAATAATTTGCTAGAAATGAGGTTCCCCCATACAAGGTGGATCTATTCTACAGATATTTTGAGCTGGCCTACTATTAATTTGTCAGGTATTAGGATACATTGGGGACCCCATGATGCCCAAAGAGTTAATGCTACTTGCTTGCAATGTGTAAAGTGAGATTGATTATAGGTTTTATGATTACCCTCAATTTGTTGCCGATGCACTACATGTGTCACTGGTGAAAATTCAGTAGGGTAGTTCAAAACCTACTTTCAAATGGTATTCATTGCTGATGCATATGATATTATTTTAGGGACAAAAGTATGGTGTATGGAGTCCTTTTCTTAATATAAAAACTATTCAGAAAGGTGTTAAGATGCTAGTTAAGTTAATAGAGGTTCCCCAATTAACAAAAGAAGGTAATGAATTTATTGAGACCAAAGGGGAAGGAACAATAAATCAAAGTAAATATTGACCATAATTGGGCTGACTGGTACCTAGATGAGCAATATACGTACATTAGGGTTGTTGGACATTGTTGCTGCTAGGATATGTTGTTGCCATTGATGTCAACATATTCCAGTGTTTTGGTGTTCGGGTAATTGCAAAGAGTTGATGTGGTTGGTTTATCTATTTGATATGTTGAATCAACTAGAGATACTTGATTCAGTATTGGTTTCATGATTCTAAGAGGTGATTTGATCGAGTTATGGATTCTGATATGAGGACTAGTTTTTTAGTGTTTAGTGTTTCAGTGTTCTGATGTTTGATCCGTTGTGCTCCGGAATGATTATATCTTGAGTTGAGGATTTGGGATAATGTTTGAGATGTTAATGTGTATCTGCAATTCAGATGGTTCATGATTTGGTGCTTCAAAAGTTATCTTTCTAGTCCTAGTTTCTTTTGTTTGAGTATTCTTGAGTATCAATGTGTTGATCGATGAAAATTTGATTAAGTAGTGTTGGTGCAGCTATTACAGATGGCTATAATATGCTTGTTGGTGTTTCCTAATGGTGGCCTATTTTTTTGCTAATCCACATTGATCATTGTGCATGTTATTGAGGATCTTATGGGTCCGATGATGTTCTTCATGTTATGCAAATTTTTGGTGGTGTAGCGTGTTGCTGATGATCTTGGTGAGTTTCTTGGTGGTGTTGCATATTTGAGGATTTGATTTGGGTCCATGCCAAGACAAAAACAACATTGTATTGGTCTGGTAGTTGATTTATGTATCACGTGATGTAATTTTGTCATTAGGTCTTGAGGGTTGAGTTGACCTTGTGGTCAAGGTTGATGATTTGTATAAATAGATGTTATACTCATGTAATTTGGATGTGTGTGGTTGTGTCTGCATTATCAAAGTTTTGTATATGTGCGAACAAGCAAATTCATCTTTCGATGTGAAGTGTTGAGCAAAGAGTATTGTAGAGCAGACAAATGAGCTTAATCAGAACTGTCATCAAGCATTGGGAGATGCTATTCCTTTAGTTCATGTAAATAGGACTGTAGTCCTAATATTATTGTAAGGTAGTGAACCTTCCCTGAGGTTTGTAGCCTTTCGGGTTATCATATTTTGAGCAGTGAGATCTAGGCAGTGTTCCTGAAGGCATGCGCATTCCCCATTGTGATATTTACACATACTACTGCAGAGTATCATTTTATTGTGGGTAGGTTCCCATCGTGTTTTTTTCCTTAATCAGGTTTTCCATGTCAAAATCTTGGTGTTGTGTGTGTTTCTATTATTATGTTTATCTTTGTTCTTACTGCAGTTGATCAGATATGAAATTATGCTTAAATTATTTAATTCGGTGAAAACTAATTCCCCCCCCCTCTCAGTTTTTCTCCATTGTTGTTTCCAAAAATTGGTATCAGAGCTAGATCCTTCGGAAGAAGCTTGACCGCTTGAGGAGATTTGGGATGACAACCTATGTTTTGAAGAAAGAGAGTCTAAGATTTGATGGAAGAAATTACACTGTATGGAAGGACCAGATGGAGTGTCATTTGAAGTGTCTTTGAGATGACTATTGGAAGATTACAAAGAATACTTATAATGTTCCTCAGAATGGACCGGTTACTGCAAGTGAGATCAAAGTTGCTAAACATAACATAAGAGCTAAAGAAGCATTGTTGAGTGCCTTGACCGATTCAGAGATGACTAATGTGATGGGATTGTAGACTACACATGAGATTTGGGAAAAGTTAGAAACCTTGTATGAAGGACATAAACAGGTCAAAGTTGCTAAATTGTAGATTTTGAAAATAAAGTATAAGATGTTGAAGATGGGAGAAGATGAGAACATATCATCCTTTTGGCTAAAGTGAATGAACTTGTCATGAACATCAAATGTGTCAGTGGAACTCTTGAAGAAGATGAGATTGTTGCTAAAGTGTTGAGATCATCACCTCCTTCTTACAAATCTAAAGTTGCTGCTATTGATGAGATCCACATTGTGATCACTATGACAAGAGACATGTTGGTTGGTAAATTTGTAGCATTTTAGTTGAGTGAATTTAGAGAATCATATGGTAAATCTGAGACTGCATTTAAAGCCTCTGTATACAGGAAGCAGAAGTATGATCCAAGAGAAAGTTCATCTAGGGTTTCCAGTTATGAAAGAGAAATGAGAGAGATGGAAGAACAAGAAAGAGAGCTGGATGAGCTTGAAGCACTTATTTCTCAGAGATGCCTAAGGGAGTCGGTAAGTATGATGGGAAGTTTCCTTTGAAATCTTTTTCTTATAATAAGATAGGACATTTGGCTTTTAGGTATCTTGAAAGAATGTCAAAGTAAGATAGGCATGATAAATTTGATAAACATGACAAACATTATTGTGAGATTTTGCCAAGATCAAGGGCACAATGAAAAGCATAAAAGAGACAAAAGAATGACAAGAACAAACTGTATTCTCATCAATATGGAAATGATCAACTGGATTAACCAATACAATGAATATAGGCCTGCTTATATAGGCAAGGCCATATGGATATACGAGCACACAATCATGACATGTGGCTCAATAAGAAACAAGGGTAGGTAAGAAATACTAGGGGTAGGTAGGAGAAATAATATATTATTCCACAAGAGGTGGATGACCCATCGAATGTGGACTGTAATAGCAAAATAAGACCATAAAAGGTGGAATTTCTTCTACAAGCTATATCCCTATGTGCACACTTCCCTAAGTGTCTCAAATCCAAACTATGAAGAGATGCATTATCCTAAGTTAACTTAAGTAAAGTGTAATAATATCCATGATGAATATTTATTTATACCAATGCCCCCCCTTAAGTGCAACTTAGGGGAATGAAGACTCAAGTCAACAATGCAAGATGGGTCCCGGCTACTAGGCCATGATAGGTACCCATGTACAAAATGCAAATGCAAGCAAAACTATGTAATGCAAACAAAACTATGCAACGGAATCTCTCACAAACAGAGAAAGGGAGAAAACCCAATGGGAAAAAACTCCCCCCTAAAAGAGAGATGAATGTACAAAAAACTCTCAAAGAAGAAGGACAAAACTTCAAAGAGGAAAAAGTCCCCCCCATAAGAGAGTAACGAGAAGTCAGCTGACCCCCCCTAATGAGACATCTCGCATCCCCAAGAAAGCTCACAACTGTTGGAGCTTACTCTCGGTGAAAGGTTTGGTGAATATGTCTACAACTTGCTCCATTGTAGGACAATACTGCAAATAAATAACCTGCTCTTGAATCAGCTCTCAGATATAGTGCATATGGATCTCGATGTGTTTGGTCCACTGATGCTGGACTGGGTTCTTTGAGATTGTAATAGCATTTTGATTGTCGCAATGTAGAACTGTAGGCCGTGGAGTGGTGAACCCAAACTCTGTGAGAATCTGCTGAAGCCAAATGGTCTCAGTCGCTGCGTTAACAACTCCTCGATACTTAGCCTCAGTCAAAGAGAGAGCAATAGCATGCTGCTTCTTGCTCTGCCAACAAATGGGGCTTGAACCAAGGTGAAAATTGTAACCTGAAGTAAACTTACGATCATCAAGATCGCCAACCCATTTGGAGTCTGTGTAACCAACCAAGCGAAGTCATGTGCCTGCTGCATAGTGAATCCCATAGTGATGTGTACCCTGGATGCAATGAACGATGCATTTGGCGAATTTCCAATGAAGCTCGTGTGGTTCCTGTATGAAGAGGGAAACCATGCCAACTACAAATGAAATATTAAGGCGTGTATGAGTCAAGTAGATGAGACTACCCACAAACTGACGATACAATGTGGCATCAACTAGTGGAGAAGAACACTGAGCCTCAAGCTTAACTCCTGAAAGAAAGGGAGTCAGTGTAGGCTTACAATCATCCATATGGAAGCATGCAAAAAGATCAAGAGCATACTTGGGTTGTGATAGTGTAATCCTAGAAGGTGACTATGAAATCTCTATCCCAAGAAAGTAGTGCAAAAGACCCAAGTCAGTCATAGCAAATCTGTCATGCAAAGCAGATTTGACTCTGCTAATGATGGATGTGGTGCTCCCTGTAATGATCAAATCATCAACATAAAGCACAAGTATCAAGTGAGAGTCATCTTGTCACAAAATGTAGGCATTCAAATCGGAATGACACCTGGTGAAACCCGTTGAGAGAAGAAAGGAATCCATCTTGGGGTACCAAGCCCTGGGGGCCTGCTTAAGGCCATAGAGAGATTTCCTTAGTCGGAAAACCAAGGAAGTATCCTGGATGAAACCCTGTGGTTGCTCCATATAAATCTCCTCATCAAGATCCCCATGAAGAAAAACACTCTTCACATCCATCTGATGTACAACCCAACCATGAGTTGCAACAATAGCAAGTGTGAAGCGAATGGAGTTCATGTTGGTGACGGGCGCAAAGGCCTCAGTATAGTCAACACCTGGAACCTGAGAGAAACCTTTCGCAACAAGCCAAGCCTTATACTTATCCACACTACCATCTGCTGCAAACTTGGTTTGATAGATCCACTTACATCAAACCATCTTTCTCCTCTTAGGGAGATGCACTAAATCCCATGTGTTGTTACTCATCAAGGAACTATACTCTTCCTCCATAGCATGGTCCCACTCAGAAACCCCCGATGCTTCCCGAAATGTATGTGGATCGGAAGCAGTAGCAATGAATGCATGTGGAAGCTCCTGATGTTATGATTGAGTCCTTTGTGTATCTGAAGGATCCCCAATAAGAGAACCTGTTGACTCAAGTGTCTGTCGAGCCCAACAAGGTCTAGGTGGAAGTGCAGAATGAGGCTCCTCAACTGGAAGTGGACCCTATGGAGGTGTAACCTTGTGAGTCAGAGTTGAAGGAGTCTCATCATCTAAATCACTAGCATCACTATCCACAATGGAGGAATGTGGAGGAGGTAGAGAGGCTAAGCTAGGAGAGCTTTCCTCAAAATGAACTCTTCTCTCAATGAACACCTCATATGTCTCAGGATCCATCAATCTATATGCCTTAACACCCTTAGGATATCTAACAAATATGCAAGGCTGACTCTGAGGTTCTAATGCCTTGCGTTTTTGAGGAGGTATGCGAGCCCATGCTGGACACCCAAAGACTCTGAAATGTCTCACAATCAGTTTCCTACCAGCCCAAGCTTCAAAAGGAGTAATACCTTGCAAAGCTTTGTGAGGAACCCGATTCTGGATGTGTGTGGCACAACTGATAGCCTTTGCCGAAAAAGCGGGATCAAGAGAATGTGCATGTATCATATAGCTAGCCATTTCTTTGAGAGTTCTATTTTTGCGTTCTGCAACCCCGTTCTACTGTGGAGTGTAAGCGACAGAATGCTGAAGATCAATCCCCTCAAATGTACAAAAATCCTCAAGTCTTTTGTTCACATATTCCCTTCCATTATCTGTGCGAAGAATCTTGACCACTTTCCCTGATTGCTTCTCCACACGAGTCTTGAAGTCCTAAAATCTATCAAATACTTCACTCTTATGAATAAGAAAGTAGACCCAAGTGAAGCGGGAGTAGTCATCAATGAAGGTGAGGACATAGCGGGCCTTACTAAATGAAGCTGTTGTAAATGGACCTGCTACATCATTGTGAACAAGTTGAAGAACTTCGAAAGCTCTCCAAGATTTCACCTTATCAAACTTCTCCTTGGGATGTTTGCCCATGGAACAACCTGAACATACACTCTCTAAAAAAGTGATTCGAGGTAGACCCGTGACCATGTCTTTCGTGTTGAGCTACTTAAGATAGTGATAGTTAAGGTGACCAAACCGCTCATGCCATAGCTTACTTTCTGAATTTGAATAAGTAAGGCCCTAGAAGGAGAACTTGGCACAAAGTGGGAGAATGAATAAAGCCTTGAGTTGTCATTGACTTGTCCCACTACTACCAAGGCATCATCATCAAGTTCCTTTACCACAATTGAATCAGGTGTAAACTAAACCTTTTTCCCATTCCCATAGTGAGTGACTTGGTAGATAGAGAGAAGATTGGTTGACAAGTTAGGAACATAAAGAACATTCTCAAATGTTCCATCATCCATGTCAATTGAACCTTTCCCTTCAACCTCTACTTGTGTATCATCACCTATGTAAATGTGAGGTACCTTAGATAGCTCCAATGAAGAAAAATGCTCTTTTGTAGAACCCATGTGATAAGGGGAAGCCGAGTCAAGTATCCACTGCTGTGAAGAACCTGTTGTAGCCACAAATGCTTGCCCTTTTCCCTTAGACTATGAGGAAGAGGAAGGAGATGAATCCTTCTTTGTGTAGGCAGATGGCAAGTTGATGTTGTTTTTCTTAAGAAGATTTGTCAATTCATCAACTTGCTTGGTGTGGCATTGATGCTCATCATGACCATACTTCTTGCAATATGCACAAGTTGGTTTATCCTTCTTAGGTGGAGTCCCCTTCTTAGAAGAGGATGAAAAATTGCCTTGTGATGGAGAGGATGATTGCCCTTTTTCCTGTTGTGGCTTTGACTTAGATTGCTTCTTCTTCTTGTTGGAATCTTTGCTTTGACTCCCTTGATTAGCCACCAAAGCCTTTGACTTTCAAGACTTGAGAAGCCCCATGTGCAACAGCTTAGATTGTTCCAATATAAACATTTCTATGAAAGCATCAAATGAAGACATGATGTAGGAACTCCCCACTGTCAAACGATGAGTTTGGAAGCTAGACACAAATGTTGCATATTCTGGTGCAAGCTTGTCCAACAAGTTGAATATCAACTGAGCATCCTTTTTGTCAATTCCACAATCCTTAAGCTTTGCTCTTAGCTCATTTGCTTTGGTGACATAATCTTGGATTGTATCAAAAACTCTTGGGATCCAAGTTGGTGAGCTCATTGTTAATCTTGTAACCTCTGATTTCATCAACTTGACCATACAATTTCTGAAACATATCCCAAGCATCTTTGATTGTAGTACACTTCTCAATATGAAAGATGAGGTCATCTGATACATACTTACGCAAAGTTCCAAGAGCCATGCAATTATTAGTGAGCCATTCTAATTGAGCATTAGGATCAACCTTAGGATTAGTTGGTACTGCTATAGTTCCATTTATGTAATGTATGAGACCATTTTCCATTAATTTGCTCCATACTTTAATTTTCCATGATGCATAATTATGTGGAGTTAAAGGTGGAAATTTATGGACTCATTGCAACAAAAAATGAAAGAGCACAAGGAAAGAGAGGCACAATCACACAAGACACCCCTCCAAATTCACTGAATCAATGAACCCCCCCAAAAATGATGATTTGACACTTTATACTTAGTGCATGTACAATGGGCCACTTACAAAAAATGGCAAAGTAGATTTCTGATTTCAATTTTACAATTGCCTCAATAAGGCCAAAAGAGAATCAAACTAATAATGCAAGAGATCTAAACTAAGATCCAAGCAAATTACAAGTACCAATTAGGCCAAATAAGACCAATATCTGAAAGTACAATGTCCACTCAAAATATCTGAAAACTGATCATAGATTATGAAATTAGATGAAAAAATAAGCACTTTCAAATAAAATGGCACCTAAAAAGGAGGTCGTATGAGCTCAAACGAAGCCTTTGAAGTTGTAAAATTGAGGATTGGATAGATACAACTGAGAGAATCCAAAAATTTTGAAAACATTGTGCACCAAAATCAGAAAATAACCACATCACTGCAAAGAGCATGAAAAATTAGCCCAAATCAAAAAAATTGCACACAAAAAGGAGCAAAAATGAGCAAGTTATGAGCCTCTAAAGTTGACTCAAAAAACCAAACTACTCAACGGAGAGGGGTCTGAATTTTTTTCAAAAAATGCTGACTAGGAAAAAAATGTTGACTGTGCAAAAAAAACCAAGTGGTGCTGATTGGGCAAATCTGCTGACGTGGCAGGTGACTGGACCTGCTGGTGACGTGTCAGGCAGAGGTGGCGTGGGCCTGGCTGCCTGCATGGCAGGTGGAGGTGGGCCATGTCGGCGGTCACCGGAGGTCAGGTAGGTGGTTCTTAGAAAGTTGGCGGTGGTCGTCGGAGGTCTACTGGTGGCAGCTAGAAGTCGACTGACGTCTACCGGAGCAGTGGACTAGCGGGGGCCATGCCGGAAGGCCGACAACGTCTGCCAGAGCGGCGGTCACAGGGTCGGGGCCTGACGAGAGGTGTCGGTGGAGGGCTAGGCGCTGGCATCGGGGCCGCCAGAGTGGCTGTTGTGGGGTCGTGGCGACTACACCTGGTGGAGCTACGGAGTGGAGACAGGAGGTGGTGACTGTTGGAGCTGGCGGGGCTGGGCAACTGCCAAGAGCTGCAGAGGTCATCGGATGTTGCATGGACCTGCGGAGCCTACAGAAAAAGTATGGCGGGATTGGGGGGGGGTCTATGGACCCCCCAAAAAAAAAAAAATCTTTTTTTTTTTAAATAAAAAAAAAACCCCTCTCAAAAAACTTTTTTTTTTCCAATTATTTTTTTCTTAAAACTGGAAAAAGAAGAAATTTTTAGAAAAAATAATATATATATATATATATATATATATATATATATATGTTTTAGATCCTAAAATTCCGTACCGTACTGCCCGAATTGGGCAAAAAATACCTCCAACACCCAAAATTCGATTTTTATCAAAATAGGTCGAGTTTATACTCAATTTTTATGGAAATGGCCTCTCAGATGCAATGGTGAGGTCGAAAATGCTCTAAGATGCCTCCAAAAAGAAAATTTCCTCAAATCCAAAAATAGAAGCCTTCCACGATGTCTCCAAAAACTAATCAATGAAGCTCCAATGGCTCTAATACCATGTGAGATTTTGTCAAGATCAAGGGCACAATGAAAAGCATAAAAGAGAGACAAAATAATGACAAGAACAAACTGTATTCTCATCAATATGCAAATGATCAACTAGATTAACCAGTACAATGAATATGAGCCTGTTTATATAGGCAAGGCCATATGGATATATGAGCACACAATCATGACATGTGGCTCAATGAAAAACAAGGGCAAGTAAGAAATACTAGGGGTCGGTAGGAGAAATAATATAATATTCCACAAGAGGTGGATGACCCACCAAATGTGGAGTGTAACAACAAAATAAGACCACAAAAGGTGGAATTTCTCCTACAAGCTATATCCCTATGTGCACACTTCCCTAAGTGTCTCAAATCCAAACTACGAAGAGATGCATTATCCTAAGTTAACTTAAGTAAAGTGTAATAATATCCATGATGAATATTTATTTACATCAGCAATGATATATATGAGAAGCATGACAGATATGATAAGCCCTATAAGCCCAACTGAAAGTTCAGATATCAAAAGAAATGTTATTATGTTGTTGATGAAGGTGTGATAGATGAAGAGTCTGAAAATGGGAATTCAGAAGATGAATTTGTGTTTATTGCTATCAAGGAAGACAATTCGGTACCAGTGAATTCTACAAGCTGCATTGTTGAGGAGAAAGATTAGGTTGTTAAGATTAAATAAAAAGATGAATGGGTAATTGAGAATGGTTGTTCACATCATATGATAGGTGATAAAATCATATTTGTGAATATAGAGAGGTATGATGGTGGTATAGTGAGATTTGGAGATGATAAATCTTATGTAATTTATGGTATAGGTACTATTTCTCTTGATGGTAAGCATAATACTAAGGATGTCTTATATGTTGAAGGTTTGAAGCATAATATTTTGAGTGTTGGATAGATGGTTGATAAGGGATATGATTTACAATTAAAGAATGGTAAATACAAGATTCAGAGATTGCATCAGGAACCAAGACTAAAGGTAATATCTTTCATTTGAATGCTGGTGAGAAAAGTTGTTAAATTTCTCGAATAGATGAAAGCTAGTTGTGGCATAGAAGAATGTGTCATGTTAATTTTGACTACATGATAAGGATAATTTTTACTCAAGCTGTTAGAGATTTGCCTAAAATTGTAAAACTTTGGAATTTGGTATGTAAAGAATGTCAATTGGGAAAGTAGACAAGAATTTCATTCAAAAGTAAGTTGTATACATCTAATGGATTATTAGATCTTGTGCATACTTATTTGTGTGGTCCTACAAGAGTGAGAAGTTTGTAGGGTGATAGGTATTTCATGTTGTTGATTGATGACTACTCTAGAATGATGTGGGTTACCTTTCTAAGAGAGAAATCAAAAACACTGGAGAAGTTCAAGATATTCAAGGCTAAGGTGGAGACTGAGATAGGATTGAAACTAAAATATCTGAGATCTGACAGAGGCAAATTTACATTCGATGAGTTTGATTCATTTTGTGATAAGCATGGAATTAGAAGACAGTTATCTGCTCCTAGAACCCCTCAGTAGAATGGATTTTTTGAAAGGAAGAACAAAACTATTTTGGATGCTACTAGGACTATGTTGATTGAAGGAAATGTTTCACAAACCTTTTGGAAAGAAGTTGTTAGCACTTCTATAGACACATTCAACTAGGTGCATATAAAAGGTGATTCCCATAAGACTCCTTATGAGCTATGGTTTGGTCACGTTCCTATAGTTAGATATTTTAGATTTTTTGGAAGCAAATGTTATATCAAAAGAGATGAGGATATAGGAAATTTTGATGCAAAATGTGATGAAGGAATCTTCTTGGGATATTCTACTAAGAGAAAGACCTATCAATGTTATAATAAGAGGTTGAGAAAGATAGTGGAAAGTGCAAATGTGAAGGGTGATGAATGTCATGAAAAGCAGATCAGAGCATGCGGATATGAGTTTTATGATAATGATTTTATTTCAAAGAAAGTACCTACTAAGATCCTAAAGAAGAATGATTTGGTAGAGATAGTTAATCTAGATATTGTTGTTGCCAGTGAAGAAGTTCAAGAACCTGAGAATCAGAATAATCAAAAGACTCCAAGGTATGTAAAATTAAATCATTTAGAAAATTATATTATTGGTGACAAAATTAAAGGTGTAATGACTAAGAGAAGGATTGTTGTTGAAGAGATATTTTTGATTTCCAAGATTGAACCTAAAGATGTTGCTAAATTTTCTAAAGATGAAAATTGGATAAAATCTATGGAAGAAGAGTTGAATCTGATTGAGAAGAACAATACATGGGAGCTTGTTCTGAGACCTAAAGACAAGAATGTGATTGGTACAAAATGGGTGTTCCAAAATAAACTGAATGAAGCCGGTGAAGTGGTTAGAATCAAAGAAAGATTGGTATGTAGGGGATATTCGCAGAAGGAAGGAATTTGTTATGAGGAGAATTTTTCTCCAGTAGCTAGAATTGAAGCTATTAGATTACTTCTTGCATATGCTGCATATAAGAATTTCAAGGTATATTAGATGGATGTTAAGTCAGCCTTTTTGAATGGTGATTTGGAAGAGGAAGTCTACGTTGAGCAACCATATGGATTTTCATTATCAGATGATGGAGACATGGTATGCACATTTAATAAAGCATTGTATGGACTTAAACTAGCCCCTAGAGCTTGGTATGCTAGATTGGGCAAGTATTTGATGAAGTTGGGTTTTTGTAAAGGTACTGCTGATAGTAATTAATACTTTAAGGTTGAAATGATAACATATTGATTGTTGAAGTTTTTGTTGATGACATTATTTCTAGAGGAGATGATGATATGAGTAAGAAATTTGCTGATGATATGCAAAAGGAGTTCGAGATTTCTATGATAGGTTAGATGAAATTCTTCCTAGGATTGCAGATTACACAAACTGATAAAGGCATTTTCATTTCTCAATCTAAGTATGTGAAGGAATCATTGAACAAGTTTGGGTTAGCTGATTCCAAACCCATTGGAACTCCTATGGTGACTGGATGCAAGTTGTCTAAGCATGATGAATCTCAAAAAGTTAATCAGACCTTATATAGATCTATGGTTGGTGGACTACTATACTTGACTCAGACTAGATCATATATTATGCATGCTATTTGTCTTTGTGCAAGATTTCAAGTTGATCCTAATGAAAGTCATGTTACTGATGTGAAGAGGATTATTGGATACTTAAAGAGGACAATTGACTATGGTTTGTGGTATCTGAAGAATGATGCTTTCATGTTATGTGCTTATACTAATGCTAATTGGGAAGGTGATGTTGATGATTGGAAGAGAACTACCAGTGGAGAATTCTTTTTGGGAAATAAGTTGGTTTCATGGGAAAGAAAGAAGAAATATTCTATTTCTCTATCTACTGCAGAAGCTTAATACATTGTTGTTACTAGCAACTATACTCGGGTAGTTTGGATGAAGCAGATGTTGAAGGATATTAGAGTCATTTATGATGATCCTACTATTATATATTGTGATAATTCAAGTTCTATTAATAGTTCTAAGGATCTGGTATTGCATTCTAAAATAAATCATATATCAATTAAGTATCATTTCTTGAGGGAGAAAGTCAGTGATGAAGAAGTCAAATTGGAGTATGTATCTACAAAGGATTAGATTGCAGATATTTTTACTAAGCCCTTTCCTGCAGAGATATTTGTATATCTGAGAGATAAGTTAGGGATCTATGTCACTCTTGATGAGAACTAGATGCATTGAGATGCATTATTCTGGTAGACTTCATAGTATTATCTTCTTATCCGTATTGATGAGTGGGTGTTGCTACTCAGCCAGAGTAGTCAGTGTGTGATGTTTAGATTTGTGAGTTTATGTTTAGGGGAGAGAATCATAATCTGCATATTCAAAGGGGGAGAGAATAATGGTCTGTATGTGTCTTTGGCATTGTTGTCAAAGGGGGAGAGAAGCATGTGAAAAACAACCTTATCTTGGAATCTTTGTGTGCATAATCTTAGGGGGAGATTGTTGGAGATTGCTGGTGTTGATTTCTTTCTTTGCATTGATTGTTTTTCACATTCATATGTTGCCATCAATGTCAAAGGGGGAGATTGTTGGACATCGTTGGTGCTAGGATATATTGTTGTGATTGATGTCAACATAATCCTGTGTTTTGGTGTTCCAGTAATTGCACAGAGTTGATCTGGTTAGTTTCTATTTGATATGTTGAAT
Organism: Cryptomeria japonica; assembly: GCF_030272615.1. NCBI lineage: Eukaryota > Viridiplantae > Streptophyta > Pinopsida > Cupressales > Cupressaceae > Cryptomeria > Cryptomeria japonica. The sequence goes on from NC_081415.1 coordinate 396,903,520, forward strand.
CAACTAGAGATACTTGATTTAGTATTGGCTTCATGATTTTAAGAGGTCATTTGATCGAGTTATGGATTCCGGTATGAGGACTGGTTTTTTAATGTTCAGTGTTGTAGTGTTATGATATTTGATCCGTTGTGCTACGGAATGATTATCTTGAGTTACGGATTTGGGAGAGTGTTTGAGATGTTCATGTGTATCTATAATTGAGATGGTTCATGATTTGGTGCTCTACAAGTTATCTTTCTAGTCTTAGTTGCTGTTGTTTGAGTGTTCTTGAGTATCAACATGTTGATCGATGAAGATTTGATTAAATAGTGTTGGTGAAACTATTGCAAATGGTTCTAACATGCTTGTTGATGTTTCCTAATGGTGTCCCATTTGTTTTGTTGGTCTGCATTGATCATTATGCACATTATTGAGGATCATATGGGTGTGGTGATGTTCTTTGTGTTATGCAACATTTTCAGTGGTTTAGCGTGTTGCAGATGATCTTGGCAAGATTTCTCATGGTGTTTCATGTTTGAGGATTTAATTTGGGTCCATGCCAAGACGACAATGACATTGTATTGGTTTGATGGTTGATTTATGTTTCGTGTGATGTAGTTTTCTAATTAGGTCTTGAGGGTTGAGCCGACCTTGTAGTCAAGGTTGATGATTTGTATAAATAGGTGTTATACTCATGTAATTTGGATGTGTGTGGTTGTGCCTGCATTATCAAAGAGTTGTATATGTGTGAACAAGCGAATTCATCTTCTGGTGTGAAGTGTTGAGTAGAGAGTGTTGCAGAGTAGACAAATGAGCTTAACTGGAACTGTTATCAGGCATTGAGAGATGTTATTCCTTTAGTTCATGTAAGTCAGATTTTATTTCGAATGTTATTATAAGGTAGTGAACCTTCCCTGAAGTTTGTACCATTTCGGGTTATCATATTTTGAGTAGTGAGCTCTAGGCAGTGTGCCTCAATGCATGTGCATTCCCCATTGTAATATTTACACATACTACTGTAGAGTATCATCTTATTGTGGATAGGTTCCCACCATGGATTTTCCATTAACCAAGTTTTCCACATCAAAAAGTTTCCACGTCAAAATATTGGTTTTGTGTGTGTTGTTGTTATTGTGTTTATCTTTGTTCTTACTATAATTGATTAGATCTGAAATTGTACTTAAATTGTTTAACCCATTGAAAATTGATTCACCCCCCTCTCATTTTTCCTCCGTTGTTGTTTCCAACAAGGGTATATGGATTCAAGAGAATGCCACATATTCTACCGTTTATAGTTTCCAATAGATTGGCTACTTTAGAGATTGTGTGGAAAATGTATGAAGCCTTAGGTCCTTTTAGGGCCAACCAAAGGGATCCTTTTTATCCATGTGTCTAGTAATTGGTTATGTTGAAATCAATTCAAATAAAGTTTTTGAGGAAGCTATTAAGTTACTTATGTTGTTTCATTTTCCATTAGGATTAAAAGCTAAGGAATTTGACTCATAAGGGTATTACATTTCTGCTAAGAGGGCAATGAAAATGGGGAAAGTTTAGCATGAGTTTTAACTAAAAGAAGATTTAATGAGGAATTGTGATTCTTATGAAGAGGTGCAGGTAAGGAGATCAATGTACTTCAAAGTACAAAAGATTGAAAGAAGGAAAAGGTTGGAAGACCCTTCTTATGAATGACTTTTCTCGGATGATTATGATAGGGTAGTAAGGATGGAAAAGATTATTAAGAATGCCCCTATTTTCCTTGCTAGCCTATCTATTCCTCCACCCCCATCTCCAAGTCCATTAACTTTTTTAATAAGAGGACAAGTTGAGGTTTCTCCTTTGGCTATAATTTCTCCAACACCATCTTCATGTGCTGATTTGTCTTAGGAAGGTGAAGTTACAAGCAAATCTTAGGAAGAAATGGAAGTAACCCAAGAAGTAAGGTTGTGACCTTACATTCTGCCTAATGAGAATAATGATGATTCAATTGTAATAAGTAACTATTTGACAAAAGATGTGAGAAGAAAAGCTTCAAAATATTTTATTTTTGATGATAAATTCATTAAATCCCACGAATTTAGATTATTTATGTACAAGTGGAAAGGAAAATAAATTGCCAGGGGATTAAAAGAAATTCCTAATTAGTAGCGGAATGAATGTAGCAAGAAGGTTTATGTAGATCTCAAGGAAGAATTTGACCAATTGACACCCGAGAAGGGGAGGAAATTGCTTAAAGAAGATGGATGCTTGATCATTCATGGGATAGACTTATCTTCTAATATTGTTTTTGATAATTTTAGGAGAGATCAAAAATTTGAATGCAGCCTCATAGATGAAGGATATGACAAACTCTGTTTTGGTTCAGAATTTAGACCTTTTGATAAGACTCTTTCCACATGGTGCATGTATCCCGAGGGACAAAGGCCAAAGTTTATTAATGATATGAATGAAGTAATAGGACAGTTTATGGTCTATAGGCTTAAGGATATTCCAGCTAGTGATGTAGCTAGTTTGAATGTGAATACTTCCATGTTTACTCATGCCAAAGTTGAGGAGCTAGATGAAACAATTGCACAGGTTACACAAGAAAACATTGAGTTAAGAGAAGCATTAGGAGCTTCAAAAGGAAAGGGCTTGTTGTTGGAAGATGAGAACATCGTTTCAAATTTGCAGACCAGCCTCATATATGAAAGAAATAAAAGAGAAGAGACTAGAAAAATAAGTGGTAAAGTTGCAATATGAGGTAATGTGTTTGAAGAAGGATCTCAGAACAAATAGGTTCACATGGGCTCAAGATTATGTCAGGAGTAGGGTTGAATAGATGTTACCCTATTTACAAATCACATGGACAAGATATCAAGATTCGTTTCATGTTATGCTGAGGAAAGAGCAGTAGAGATCCAATTAAAACATACCATGCAAAACTTGTTCCAAAAGCAACAACTACTCCATTGCATCTATGAGTTTATTGAGTTTGTTGGTGGTCAGGATGCTCAAGTATGGAGGGATATGTTGAATGAATTAGAGCCCATAATTTTTTAAGTTGTTGAGTTAAGAAATCATCGTAAATTTCATGGGTGTATTGCAAAAGCTTTGAGAAGATTCACCAAATTACAAGGCACTCCCCTCCCTCCATTTATAAATGAAGGTGGAGAACTCAAAATAGAACATGAGTGGAAGATAGAACTTAGAGACTGCCTTTTCTGTAAAGTGTTAGATAAAGTTTTGGATGATGGTGATAGGGTGGTGGAAAATTTATAGTTACAAGTAAGTGACTCGTACTCATTGGAGTATAGTGCTAGGATATTTAATAAAGGGAATACAACTTTAGTGACTCCTTCATACAACACACATGTAGATGCTTGTCAAAGTTTCTTTTCTAGAGAGAAATGAGTCATGAGAGATACTTCAACCAACTAGAGATGTTCTTTCACTTTCATGAAATTCTGTTACAATTTGGTTAAATTGTTTCTTTTTTGTAATATGACTGGTCAAAGAGATTATAACAAAAAAGGGTAATGATTCCTTTGGAATCATGGGTTTGTTATGATATTCCTTAAATTTGTTTTTCTTCGAGGTAACTGTAATGTTTCATCCCATGATGATAAAGTTAGATGGTGACATGTGGTTTAGTATTGGCCGAAAGCTTTGTGCTCCCTTGTTTTTTTATAAAAGGGAATTCATGGCCATTTTATAAGGCTTCTGAGATTGTAGTGTGGAAGCAGTTTAGTTGGGTTTTTCTTGATATGTTGTTATCTTTTTGTGGCATATGAAACTGTTGCATACATAGAAATTAATAGAAATATCTCAGTGAATTGTCTTGTATCTATTGTTTCTCAGTTGAATTCTTTTATATGTTAAAGACGAATGAAAATATCTCTATGGGTTTACTGTAGATGTGTGATATGATATTCAGGTTTTCTTTAAGGAAGAAATTAAATTATGATAACCTATTACAATAATTGAGGAATAGTTCTATGATTATTTTAGTATGAGTCATAAGGGATTGCTACAGGATATATTTGTAAGGCATTTATATTTAAGAAATTAGATGTGACTCTTATCAGTCTTGTAGAAATATGACTCTATCCCATTGAATAACACATTGGTACAATGATATGTTCATTCAGTAACCACAATATTTTTCAAGCAATTGTTCTTTCATTTTACTTTTGTTTACGATATGATTTGGGTCCTCAGTTGATAATATCTTGTGAAATAAACAGAATAGGGCCAATTTTGAGCGCTTATTTGTATTAATTATGTATCACTTACAATCATCTATTTTAAAAGCAATACAAGCCTAGTACATTGTAATTTTAAGAATATTGCAGTAGGTTAACCCACCTAGGTCTTGTAGAGCCCGAAGTGTAGAAGGATTGTCCATCTTGTCGTGATGTCCTTGTCAATTGGCCAATGATCTTGAGTTCTCATTGAAGGAAGAAGGCTAATTCTTAGACAAACTTAATAAGTCATTTGGAAACACCAACAATTCCCTTGCACAAATAACATAGCAGAATACAAAGCATTAACAACAGGACTACGAATCACCATTCAATGGAAGATTCAGGAACTTCATGTTTTGGGGGATTCTCAACTCGTGATTCATCAAGCAAATGATGATTATCAGACCAAAGATGAAAAGTTAATGCCTTACAAGGAAATAGTGGATGAAGCAGTATTTCACATAGATAATCTTTAACAGATTCCAAGGGATAACAATCGAGATGCAGATGCCATGGCTACCATTTCTTCATTAATCGATATGCCTCAAATTGAAACCCGCTATGAGTTCTTGGTGGATAATATTTTGGTTCCCTTGTATGAGATCACTCCTGCTGAGATGATATGTGTTGTTGGTCTCGATTCCCCTTGGTACGGTGCCACTTTCACTTACCTACATGATAATGTCCTTCCACCTGACCTTTCCAACAATCAACACAGTACCTTCATTCGTCAATACTCTCGATATGTTATTTTAGCTGATACCCTTTATTGTCGGGGTCTAGATGGTACTCTTCGTAGATGTTTAGAAAGAGACGAAGCTCAAATTGCGTTACGTGAGGTTCATGAGGGTATATGTGGTGCTCAGTCTAGTGGTCCAACCTTAGCCATGAAATTACTAAGGACTGGATACTATTGGCCTACTATGGAAAAAGACTCATGTCAGTTTGTCATAAAATGTAAGCAATGTCAGATTCATGGAGACCTTATTCATAAACTAGCACAAGAATTTCAGGCGATTGCTACTCCATGGCCCTTTTTCCACTGAGGACTCGTTCTCATAGGTAAGATTCACCCTCCCTCTTCCAATGGGCATAAATTCATTATCACAACTATAGAATATTTTACAAAATGGATTAAAGGCGTTCCTCTCTCCCAAGTCACCAAAAAAGCAGATTGCAACTTGTTGGCAATATGCTGGATTTGGTTAAGTGTTGTCATTGATGTCAAAATTGTGTCTCAGTTAGTCTTGGTGATCTTCTTGGTTTTGGCTGTGATTCTGATACAATATGAATAGGTCTCTAGATTTAGTTTTGGATGCTTATTCTGGTTGGTTACATACTTTCTATATTTTGTTGGTTCATTACTTGGTGCTTTGGGTGTTATCGCTTTTGGTATTTACCGGTACCAGCTAGTTTTTGGCTTTACTGGCTTACCTCTGCTATCTTGGTTAGCTTTACTGGTATGCATTATTTGGTGACTTGGTCAGTGGATTTTGGGTCCGAATTATGGAATTGGTTTCTATCACGCTGAAGGTACTTCTTGACCGTGTATCGAGTATTTGGTGACATTGCGTTGGATGGCATGTTGTTATGATGGTCCTATTTGGATCCGGTTAAACTTTCTGTTAACTGAGGGTTTCTACCGGTTGGTGAAGAGTGTTGGATTTTGGTCTTAGCTTAATCTCTGATGGATATAATTATTTGAATACTTGATTTAGGTCCATGCTATGTAATGTAAATCATAATATTGGTCTGGTGGAATCATGTGATGTAATTTTTGTAATTATGGGTTTATGGGTTAAGGGTTTAGCCGACCTTGTCAATAAGGTTGATGATCTATATTTATAAGTGACTTATTCATGTAACTTGGATATCGATGGGATGGATGGTTATGTTTGCATTATCAGAGGAAGGATTATGTGTGAATAAAGTCATATCATTCAAGTGAAGGTTGGAAAGGTTTTGTATTACAGAGAGACATCAGTGCTTAACCAGAACTGCATCAAGCATTAGTAGATGCTACTTTCATAGTACATTTATTTTCAGATTGTAGTCTGATATTTATGTAAGTCAGTGAGACTTCCCTTTGTGATGAGCAGTGTACTCTAGGCTATTGGCCTTTCTGCAAGTGCAAACCCCATTGTAATTATTCATAATACTACTACAGAGTATTCATCTGATTGTGGGTAGGGTTTCCCACCATGGGTTTTCCCTTTATGGGTTTTCCATGTCAAAATATTGGTGAAATGTGTGTTGTGCCTTCATGATATATCTTTCATTGTGTTATGCTTCGGTATAAGGTTTATAATTGAATTAATTGTTGTACTTGTGAGTAAACTGATTCACCCCACCTCTCAGTTTACTAACAGTATTAGATCATTCCAACAATTGGTATAGAGAATTCCAACAATTGGTATCAGAGCGAGGTCCTCTCTGTAGAAGCTTAACTGCTTGGGGAGATACGATGGAAACTACATCAAGTTCCACATTCAATCCTTACCGAAAGGAGAGTCCCAGATTAGATGGTACTAATTACAAAATATGGAAGGAGCAAATGAATATTCATCTCAGATGTCTTGGTTGAAGTTTGGGAGATAGTGGAGAAAGGGTATATACCTCATGATCCTAATTCTAGAACACCAACACCTGCTGATGAACAAAAGATGGCTGAAAATGATGTGAGAGCAAAAGAAGCATTGTTAAGCGCCCTATCTAATGAAAATCTGTTGAATGTCATAGAGTTGGATAATTCTAAGTTGATATGGACAAAGATTGAAACTCTTTATGAAGATGACCAGGCTATGAAAATTCCAAAACCTGGAGGTTTCCGGGTAAGATGAAACTTTGAAGATGGAAGAAGATGAGAAAATAAGATCTTTTATGGATAGAGTCATTGCGATTGTAATGGGTATCAAATGTTGCGACAGATCGGTTAGTGAGGATGAGATAGTGTCAAAAGTTCTCAAAGTTCTACCTCTAGCTTATAAGATGAAGGCGACTGCTATCAATGAACTTCGGGCAATGTTAAGTACCCCTGTGACCAGAGATACATTACTTGGGGAATTGACTGCTTTTGAACTTGAAAAAGTTGGAGATTAGAGTGCTACTAAAACTGAGACTACATTTAAAGCACATGCCTCTGATAAGCAGAAGATATATTGGAAGGAGATGTATGCTAAGTATATGGAGGAAATTGAGAGAGAAGAAAGAGAACTTGAAGAGTTGTAAGTCTCGATTGCTAGAAGAATTCCTAAAGGACCAGCTAGAAGTAAGTATGAAGGAAAAGTCCCTTTTAAATGTTTTTCATGAAATAAGATTGGTCATTTTGCTTCTAGATGCCCTGAAAGAGCTGCTAGGAATCATGAAAGATTTGTGAAGAATTATAAGCCTAATCTTAAATATCAGAGCAGACCTAGATTTAGAAGGAATAAGGATAAATTATGTTATTATGCTGGTGATGATGATTTTGGTATTTATGATGATGATGATGATGATGATGATGAGCCTATGAGTGGATCCAATAATGGTGCCTCATCCAACAAAGATTGGGTCTTTATTTCTATTAAAGATGATTCTCTTAAATCTGTCATTGAAATAACTCATACTCAAGAAAAGGCTTTAGCTGCAAAAATTGAAGAGAAGGACGAATGGGTCATAGATAGTGGATGTGTTGGAAATTTGGAGGAATTGATTGTGTTGCACTAATGTTTTGTAATTGATGTCAACACTAGCTGCTTGGATGCTTTACTGACACCCTTTTGGTCCCGGTAGGTTTAGTGGTTTCTGGTTGGTTTGGATCCGACATAATCTGGTAGGCTCCGGTATGGTTTGGTTATGGAATTGGATTATTCATGATACTCATGTTCATATTCAGTAAGTTGGTTTTGGTCTAGTGATCAGATGCTATCCTGCTTGCTTGGAAGCTTGGCTTGTGGTGCTAGCAAGGGTTTCATCGGTAGAGCTTTTGATGAAAATCTTTGATGATATGCATAAGTGGTGTTGGTACAGCTTCTAGTGAAGTTTCAGGATGCTGGTGGTGATTGTGTTCAAGGCTTGGCTAATGTAGATCATTGCTTTAGCATGTGGACATATATTGGGTCCCCATTGATCTAGGTTATAGACCGACTTAATGTAACATGTGGATTGGACCTCTCGATGTGTTTCTGGGATGTCTTATTTGTTGGATATTATTTGTTTGGTCTAAGGCTGATGTGTTTTGTAATTATGTATTTGGTTTATTGTCTAGTGGCCGACCTAATTGTTTATGGTTGAGGGTTTGTATATATATGATGTAAGATCTCATTGTAGAAATATGATCATAAGTATAAGGTCAGGGAATGGATATGAATATGTAATGTGCGAATAATATAATATCATTCAGGCAGAGGATTTGGTCAATCATTGCAGATCGAATTGGGTCTATGTAAGAGGATTTTGTCCTCTGGTATTGAGCTTAACTGAAACTGTACTTAGACATAGGAGATGCTATCTGATGGTATGATGATAGAATAAGGATCCAGACAACAACTAAGAGGGGGGGGTGAATCAATAGATGGAAAACTGATATAAACTTTCATCAATCTCAAAATCAACCTCTCAATGTGAACTCTAAACTGACAAGTTAAACCACTGAACTACAAATGCAATATCACTATCAAGTTAAAGCGATTGACTGTTATAACATATTAACAGTAAACAACTTGAAACTCGCAAACATCGAAAGACTTTATTGACATAAGTAAAACTTTATTTTCGATTGCTACCGGTTAACATAACATATCAAAGTGGATTAAGCAGTTAAGCAATTCAACCATAGTAAACATAACGACAAAAACATTCACCACTTGACACATTATTTTTGATGTGGAAACCCAAATGGGAAAAACCATGGTGGGGATGAATACCCACAAGTATTTTGAACTCTTTTGAAGTTTGCCTTGTTAGGAGCCAAGCCTATTAAAGCTTTACAAAAAGTCTTATTAAGAACATATCATGTTAGGGACCACCCGGTTAAGGGATTGACTATAATGCCCTATTAGAAGCAATACCCTGTGAGGAGTAACCTCGATAGAGGATTTGAAATACAAGCTAATGGACCACTTGGTTAGAGAATTTGAATAACACTAAGCTTGTTAGAGCTTACCTGGTTAGGATATTTTACTGTTGTAATGGTTAGAAAACAACAGGAGTTTGTTGATCTATTTGAATAGCACTATACTTGCTTGTTTAGATCCTTTTCATGCTCCTATCTTCCTTTACACAAACTGCAGATACATCATCTGGTTCAGCAACCACACTCAAGTAGAAATTTTCCAACTCTGAAACAAAACAACTCATCAATCTTATAATCAAATCAATAGGTCGCTATCACAACAAAAACTTAATTCTCTCATAGAGATTACAAACAAGTCAATTCAAGTATGATCATTGGATTACATAACAATCTCTGCACATCATTCAAGATATCCTCGATCACTCCTTGATCACCGCTTCATCAAACTCTGTAACTCATCACGCGGTTTTCATTAAATGCAATGTAATTGCTCATTCCCAAGATAAAAACCATTATCTCAATGCGCCAAAAAAACTTTGAAACTCTTCTCATCCAACATGCATACATGTCATAATCATTACCACTCATCATCAAATCATAAACCAATACAACCAATTCACCAAACTTAATCAGTTAGTGTTTATTATATCAACAGGTAGGGTTTACCGGTTGATCTCACCATTAATTAGCAATATCGGTATCCTCCACAAACTCACCTACCGGTTGCAGTTCCCTTCACTAGCTCTTCCTACCGGTTACAAAACAACATTATAACAACATCATTACCGGTTAATTGACATCAATGACAACATAACATTTCATTAATGCAATCTTCATGCAAATACCAACAATCTCCCCCTTTGGCATTGATGGCAATACAAATATCAATACCCTTGATTGCTATGATTGTTAGTAGGAATCCTGGTTTACATTTTACCATGTACTCTCATCTTCAGCTGGTAACTGGCTATAGTCAATCATACAATTCTTCTCCCCATAATCATATATTTCTTCTCCCCCTTTGACAACAATGCCAAAGTGAAAGTAAAACATGCAATGTCAAACTTCACCGTTCAACATCAACAACCTGCAACTTAATGCTCCCCCTGTGGAAGAACTCCACTCTACATCAATCCTGCTGTAAAATTATGCAAGTAGCTCCAGGACCGATGTACTCTACATCATGCTCAATTGACATTGTGAAGGGGTACAACCCCTAGCCGACTTCTAAGATACTCAAAAGTAGTCTTGGGCAGAGGTTTAGTAAAGGTATTTGCAAGCTTCTCCTTGGTAGAAACATGCTCCAATATCACATCTTTACTCTTCACTTTTTCCCGCAAGAAATGATACTTCAATTCAATATGCTTGGTTCATGTGTGCAAAACAGGATTCTTGGAAATATTTATGGCACCGTTATTGTCACGTAATATCTTTACAGGGTCTATAAACTTCATCTTGAAACCTTCCAAAATATGCCTCATCCAGATAGCCTGGGTACATTTCATATAAGCTGCAACATACTCAGCTTTAGTAGTAGACTGTGATATACAACTCTGCTTCTTTCTACTCCATGAAACAAGTCTTACTCCATGAAAGAATGCTCCACTGGTTGTGCTTTTCCTATCATCAACATTACCTGCCCAATCTGCATCTGTATACGCCTTCAAGTCAAAGTTACCTGCATATGGATACCATAATCCATAGTCAATAGTACTTTTCAAATATCTAAATATCCTCTTGGTTGCTATCAAGTGTGTTTCCTTTGGATTCTTCTAAAATCTAGAAACTAGACCAATTGCATGAGCTTTATCTCGTTTGTTGTGAACAACATCGTGCAATTTCCCAATCATTGACCTGTACTCCTTTTCATTAATAGACTTGACTTCATCTTCCTTAGACAATTTACAACCTATAACCATTGGTGTCCCAACTCATTTACAGTCACTCATACCAAATGTATTTAATACCTCTTTTACATACTTAGACTGTGTGATGAAAATACCACTCTTCGTTTGCCGAATTTGCAAGCCTATGAATTTTTTTATCTCTCCCATTATAGACATTTCAAAATCACTTTTCATTTCATTTGAAAAGTAATTGCTCATGTCATCATTTCCCCCAAATATGATATCATCTACAAACACTTCACTAACTAGTATCTTATCTCCTTTAGATTTGAGATATATGTTGTTGTCTTCACAAGTTCTCTCAAAAACCTATCTTAATTAGATGTGAATTAAGCCTTTAATACCATGCTCTTGGTGCTTTCTTTAACTCATATAGTGTTGTGTGCAATTTGCATACCATGTCTTTTTCATCAGTCAAAGCATAGCCATCTGGCTACTCAATGTATACTTCTTCTTCCAGTATTCCATTAAAAAATGTTGACTTCACATCCATCCGATATAATTTGAATCCCTTATGTGCTGCAAATGCAAGTAAAGTCCCAACACCTTCCATTCTAGCAACTAGTGCAAAAGTCTGACCATAATCTTCTCCTTCTTCCTGTGCATAACCTTTGCAAACCAATCTAGCTTTGTTTCGAACTACTATACCATCTTCATTCAGTTTGTTCTTAAATACCCACTTAGTACCTATCACAATTTTATTCACCGGTCTGGGTACTAGGGTCCATGAGTTATTTTTATCAATTTGATCAAGCTCCTCCTCCATAGCTTTGATCCAATGATCATCTCCAAATGCTTCCTTAGCAGTTCTAGGCTCAATAGTGGAGATCATGCAAGAACTTTCTCTAATTCTTCTTCTAGTTAACACTCCAACATCCTTATCTCCAATAATCTGGTCAGGATTGTGATTGAGTCTCACATACCTCAGAATAAGATGATCATTATCTTCAGGTTCTTCTTCTTCATTATCATCATCTTCTTCTGAATCTACCTATTCCAGTTGAATTGGTACAATAGAATTCTCTTTACCAATTTAAGGTTTCACTGGTTCTGGTTCCAAAAACAAAATACAAGGATCTTCATCCTTTTTCTCCATATTGGTTTCCCCTAAGACTTCAGGATACTCATCCACTTGAACATCAACACTCTCAATGATTCTCCGTGTTCAGTTGTTGTAACATTTGTAGGCCTTACTCTTGGTGGAGTAACCAAGAAATATACCTTCATCACTTTTAGCCTCAAACTTACTAACATAGTCACCTCTCTTAATAAAACATTTACTGTCAAATATCTTGTAATAGCTAACATTAGGTGATCTACCATACCCATATTCATAAGGAGTTTTATCCTTACCTCTCTTTACCAAAATCCAGTTTATAGTGTAGACAGCTATGTTGACAACTTCTCTCCATAAAGGTTTTGCTACACATCCTTGTATCAACATCGTTCTAGCAACTTCAACAAATGACCAGTTGTTCCTCTCTGCAATACCATTTTGTTGTGGTGTCCTTGGTGCAAAAAGTTGTCATTTGATACCATTTTCTTTACAATATCTAGTGAATTCCTCATAAGTAAATTCACCACCTTGATTAGTCCTCCGACACTTTTTCTTCTTACCACTCTCATTTTCAGCTAAGGCCCTAAATTCCTTAAACTTACTAAATGTTTCTGTTTTATCCTTCAAGAATGTGACCCACATAATTATTGAGCAATCATCAGTGAAGATCATAAAATATTTGTCACCTTGAATACTTTTGGTCCTTATTGGTCCACAGAGATCTGTATGAACCAAATCTAACAGATGTTCCTTTGAAAAAGATTTTCTCTTAAAAGTTGAGGATGTCATCTTTCCCAACTGACATTCCTTACATAGAGCATTAACCGGTTTGTCCAACCGAGGAAAACCTCTCACTGTCGTGGACTTACTCACTTTAACAATATTATAAAAATTTATATGACAAAATCTCCTATGCCAAAGCCAACTATCATCTACTTTAGCAATTAAACAGTTGTTGACTTTAGGATTTAGGTGAAACAGGTTACCTTTAGTATGTTTGCCGGTTGCAATTAGTTCACCTTTTCTCCCATAGATTTTGCACATACCATTCTTAAACTCCAATGGATATCCTTTGTCATTGAGATGAGAAACACTCAAAAGATTATGCTTTAGTCCTTCAACCTAGTATACATCATCTACACTACTCTTCCCATTAAGAGAAATAGTTCCCTTACCTTTTACCATGAAGGGTGAGTCATTGCCAAATCTCACAACTCTGCCATCAAATTCCTTTGGGGAAAGAAATTTTCTTTGGTCACCAGTCATGTAATGTGAACAACCACTATCAATGATCCAATAATCAAAATTATTCATGCGAGAAACTAATGCTTTCTGATAAGATGCCTCCTCTTTAATGGCTACAAAAACAATGTCTTCATTAGCATCACCCTCAGATTCCTCATCAGTGATACCACCATCAACTGCAATAAGACAATCTTTTTTGCCTTTTCCCTTGTACTTCTTAAACTTCTCTTGCTTGTGATCATTATCACCATTAGGATAGTTAGCTGCAATGTGTCCAATCTTGTTGCATGCAAAACATTTCAAAGGTAATTTACCTCTGTACTTACCAGTACCTCTGGGAAACCGCTTGGCCAACAATTATTCAAGCTCAACCAAATTGTCTTCATCATCAATTTCTCTATTGGATCTAGATTCATAACTGTGATTGACATCTCTACTTTTCCTCATAGATGGGTTAGAAACTGAAGCTCTGAACGCAGATTCAGATTTATGAACACTACCATCATAACCATTTAATTCAAAAGTAGTAAGCTTACCAATGATGGAGTCAAGGGTTACCTTAGTTTTGTGAATTGATTTTAGCTCTTGAATGGCTGCAACTTGGATAGCATAGACCAGTAAAAGGGTTCTCAACACCTTACTAACCACTGTGGCATCTTCCACTTTACCACCAACACTCTTGATCTCACCAACTATCTCTTTTATCCTCTGACCATACTATTGTATATTCTCACCTTCAGCCATCTGCATGTCATCAAATTTTCCTCTTAGACCCTCTTCTTTAGCAATCATCACATGTTCATCACCACTATAAGTCTCTTCAAGTTTCTTCCATACCTCATAAGAAGTCTCCAGACCATGGACATCTACATATTCAGCATCAGACAAAGAACTGATAATAGCCTATAATGCTTGATTGTTTTCTTGTTGCTCTTTCTTTTGATCATCAGTCATAATCCCACTAGGTGCAACATATTGAGTACCAACATGTTCCCAGTATTGACTTCCTAGAATTTTAATTTTAATTTTCATTCTATCACTCCATATTTTGTTGTTCTCTCTATTAAACTTCAGACCTTCCTTCTTCATCATGTTCTAAAAAGAACTTTAACCCAAGCTATTAGGCTTAGACCTTAGAGGACCTGAGAATCTCTAATACCAATTGATTGTATGATGAAAGAATAAGGATCCGGACAACTAGTGAGAACGAGGGGGGGTGTGGGGGGGGGTGAATCAGTAGATGGAAAACTGATATAAACTTTCACCAATCTCAAAATCAACCTCTCAATGCGAACTCTAAACTGACAAGTTAAACCCCTGAACTACAAATACAATATCACTGTCAAGTTAAACTAGTTGACTGTTATAACAGATTAATAGTAAACAACTTGAAACTCACAAACATCCAAATACTTTACTGACATAAGTAAAAATTTATTTTAGATTGCTGCCGGTTAGCATAACATATCAAAGTGGATTAAGCAGTTAAGCAATTCAACCATAGTAAACATAACCACAAAAACATTCACCACTTGACACAATATTTTTGATGTAGAAACCCAAATAGGAAAAACCACGGTGGGGATGAATACCCACAAGTATTCTGAACTCTTCTGAAGTTCGCCCTGTTAGGAGCCAAGCTTGTTAAAGCTTTACAAAAAGTCATGTTAAGAACAGATCCTGTTAGGGACCACCCGATTAAGGGATTGACTATAATTCCCTATTAGAAGCATTACCCTGTGAGGAGTAACCTCGGTAGAGGATTTGAAATCCAAGCTAATGGTCCACCTGGTTAGAGGATTTTAATAACACTAAGCTTGTTAGAGATTATCCGGTTAGGGGATTTAACTGTTGTAATGGCTAGAAAACAATAGGATTTTGCTAATCTGTTTGAATAGCACTACTCTTGCTTGTTCAAATCCTTTTCATGCTCCTATTTGCCTTTACACAAACTGTAGATACATCATCCGATTTGGCAACCACACTCAACTAGAAATTTGTCAAATTTGAAACAAAACAACTCATTGACCTTATAAACAAATCAATAGGTCGGTAACACAACAAAAACCTAATTCTCTCATAGAGATTACAAACAAGTCGATTCAAGTATGACCGTTGGATTACGTAACAATCTCTGCACATCATTCAAGATAGCCTTGACCGCTCCTTGATCATCACTTCATCGAACTTTGTAACTCATCACACGGTTTTCATTACATGCAATGTACTTTCTCATTCCCAAGATAAAAACCGTTATCTCAACGCGCCAAAAACACTTTGGAACTCTTCTCATCCAACATGCATACTTGTCATAATCAATACCACTCATCATCAAATCATAAACCAATACAGCCAATTCACCAAATTTAATTGGTTAGGGTTTATAATATCAACAAGTATAGTTTACCGGTTGATCTCACCATTACTTAGCAATACCTGTATCCTCCACAAACTCACCTACGGGTTGTAGTTCCCTTCACTAGCTCTTCCTACCGGTTACAAAACAACATTATAATAACATCATTACTAGTTAATTGACATCAATGACAACATAACATTTCATTAATGCAATCTTCATGCAAATGCCAATACTATCATTGCAGTTCATTCATTCTTCTGGATTGTAGTATGAATTTTTATGTAGTCAGTGAGACTCCTTTTGTGATAAGTAGTGCGCTCTAGGCTATTGGCCTTCATGCAAGTGTAAGCCCCTCAATTGCAATTCATATACTTATTGCAGAAGTATTATCTGACTATGGGTAGACTTCCCACCGGAGTTTCCACGTATAAATCTTGGTGTCATGTGGATAGTATTTATTCTGTGATGATTGTTTATGCAAGGTTAAGGAAAGCTTTATATGGATTGAAACAAGCACCTAGAGCTTGGTATGCAAGGTTGGATAAATATCTTTTGAAGTTTGGTTTTACCAAGGGTAATGTTCACAGTAATTTATATTATAAGATAACTGATGATGATATACTGGTTATTGAAGTATTTGTTGATGACATCATTTTTGGAGGTGAAGATAAGTTGTGTAAGGAATTTGCTAACAATATGAAGAATGAATTTGAGATGTCTATGATTGGGGAGATGAAATTTTTCTTAGGTTTGCAGATTACTCAAACTGATAAAGGTATTTTCATCTATCAAACTAAGTATGCTAGAGAGTTATTGAAGAAATTTGGTTTGGAAAACTCTAAACTGGTTGGTACTCATATGGTTACAAGTGAGAAATTGACAAGAAAAGATGTTTCTGTACCGGTAAATCCTACAAGATACAAATCTATGATTGGAGGTTTTCTTTATTTGACTCAAACTAGGCCTGACATAATGAATGTTGTTTGTATTGTATCAAGATTTCAGAGTGATCCTAGAGAAAATCATGTGAATGTAGTGAAGATGATTTTTAGGTATTTGCAGGGAACAACTGAATATGGTTTATGGGACCCTAAAAATGATGACTTTACATTATCTGCATATATAGATGCAGATTGGGCTGGAGATGTTGATAACCAAAAGAGCACATTCGGTGGAGATTTCTTTCTTGGAAAGAAACTTGTTTCATGGATCAACAAGAAACAATCATGTACTTCTTTATCTACTGTTGAAGATGAGTATGTTGTTGCCGCTACTAACTATACACAATTTATATGGATGAAGCAAATGTTGAAGGATATAAAGGTGGATTGTAATGAACCGGTAGTTATTCACTATGATAATTCTACTGTTATTGATGTATCAAAGAATCTGGTATTTCATTCTAAGACAAAGCACATATCTATCAAGTACAACTTTTTGAAAGAAAAGGTGGAAGCAAATGAAGTTATACTATTTTATGTGAACACTAAAGAGAAGATTGCATATATCTTCACTAAACCTTTGCCTAAGGAATCATTTGAGTACTTGAGAGACAGATTAGGGGTTTCTGTCGCTTCGGTAGAAACTTGATTGATGCGGTTTGGCATCAGTCTGGTATACATTATCAGAGATATTTTTCATTCTAGAACTAATGTGGGGATGCTATTGCTTAGGGGGTGTAGTTACTTTTGTGAGTCAATGGTTTATGTTTTTGATTTGATATTTTTGTCAGATTTTTGGCATTGATGTCAAAGAGGGAGAGATATTGATGTGAAAAAAGAAAAAATTCAGGAGTTGTATACACTAGGGGGAGAGATATGTGTGTAATTCATAGCTTTATATATATCATTCACAGGGGGAGTTTGGTGTTTGTTTCAAAAATTCATTGCTATATCTTTATGCAGGAGATCGTGGGTTGTCTTCCATTGGGGGAGACTTGTTTGGCATTTATTGGTACTTAGATGTTTTTCACATCTAGTGTTGCCATCAATGTCAAAGGGGGAGATTGTTGGCAATTTGGAGGAATTGATTATGTGTTGCACTTTTGTTTTGTCATTGATGTCAACACTAGTTGTTTGAATGCTTTACCGACACTCTTCTGGTCTCGGTAGGTTGAGTGGTTTTTGGTTGGTTTGGATCCGACATAATCCGGTAGGCTCGGGTATGGTTTTGTTATGGAATTGGCTTATTCATGATACTCATGTTCATATTCAATAAGTTGGTTTTGGTCTGGTGATCCGATGCTATCCTGCTTGCTTGGAAGCTTGGCTTGTGGTTCCGACGAGGGTTTCACCGACAGAGCTTTTGATGAATATCTTTGATAATATGCATAAGTGGTGTTGGTGCAGCTTCTAGTGAAGTTTTAGGATGCTGATGGTGATTGTGTTTGAGGCTTGGCTGATGGAGATCATTGCTTTAGCGTGTGGACCTATATTGGGTCCCGGTTGATCTAGGTTATGGACTGACTTAATGTAACGTCTAGATTGGACCTATCAATGTGTTTCTGGGATGTCTTATGTGTTGGATATTATTTGTTTGGTCTAAGGCCGACATTTTTTATAATTATGTATTTGGTTTATTGTCTGGTGATCGACCTGATTGTTTATGGTCGAGGGTTTGTATATATATGATGTAAGATCTCATTGTAGAAATATGATCATAGGTATAAGGCCAGGGAATGGATATGAATATGTAATGTGCAAAGAATGTAATATCATTCAGGTAGAGGATTTTGTCAATCATTGGAGATTGAATTGGATTTATGTAAAAGGATTTAGTCCTCCGGTATTGAGCTTAACCAAAACTGTACTCAAGCATAGGAGATTCTATCATTGTAGTTCATTCATTCTTCCAGATTGTAGCCTGGATTTCTATGTAGTTAGTGAGACTCCTTTTGTGATGAGCACTGCGCTCTAGGCTATTGGCCTTCTTGCAAGTGCAGGCCCGTCAATTGTAATTCACATACTTACTGCAGAAGTATTATTTGACTATGGGTAGGCTTCCCACCGTGGTTTTTCCCTTTATCGGGTTTTCCATGTATAAATCTTGGTGCAATGTGGATGGTATTTATTTTGTGATTATTGTTTATGCTTAATTGGTTTAACTTCTATTTCGATATTTTTTTTAAGCATTCTGGTATTAATGTTTTGGGTTTTGATATTAAAGTTTTAATTGCTAAATGTTCTGGTAATCTGTGACAACTGATTCACCCCCCCCCCCCCCCCGTCTTAGTTGTCTTCCAGATATTTGAACTGTCTAATAGGATGCTCGCATCACATGACTGGTGACAAGAGAAAGTTTTTATCATTACAAGAATTTGATGGTGGATTGGTCAGATTTGGAGACAACAAGGTGTGTAGGATCAAACAACAAAGGAATAATATCATTGGATGGTAAGACTAATACTGATAATGTTTATTATGTTGAAGGATTAAAATATAATCTTTTAAGTGTAGGTTAGATGTTGGATAGAGGATTTCATTTGCAATTCAAGGATGGAAAATGTAAGATCATCAATAGATCTGAATTGGAGATTTCTTCTGGAACTCAGACCAATGGAAATATCTTTCATTTGAACTCTGGTGAGAAGGCCTGGTTGATTACTAAGATTGATGAAAGTTGGTTATGGCATAAGAGGCTGTGTCATGTAAATTTTGATTGCATAGTGAAGATCAGTTCAAGACCGACTGTCAGAGATTTGCCCAAGATTGTTAAACCTTATAATCTGGTATGTAGAGAATGTCAAATGGGTAAGAAAGTTAGAACTTCTTTCATAAGTATACATGATAAATCTAATAAAGCTCTTAATCTTATTCATATTCATTTGTGTAGACCCACTTTCAAGGTGATAGATATTTTATGTTACTTATTGATGACTATTCTATAATGATGTGGGTAGAATTTTTTAAAGAGAAATCTGAAGCTTTTGAGAAATTCAAAATCTTTAAAGCTATGGTTGAGACTGAGATAGGATTGAAGATAAAATGATTAAGATCAGATCATGGTAGTGAGTTTACATCCGGTGAGTTCAAAAAATTTTATGAAAGGAATGGTATTAGGAGACAACTTTCTGCCCCAAGGAATCCACAACAGAACTAATTAGTGGAAATAAAGAACATAACAATTTTGGATGCAGCAAGGACAATGATGACAGAAGCTAGACTACTTGATATCTATTGGATGGAAGTTGCCAATACAACGATATACACTTTCAACATAGTACACATACAAGGTGATACCAATAAGACTCCTTATGAATTATGGTTTGGTCATACTCCTACTGTAAGATATTTCAGAATTATTGGAAGTAAATGTTACATTAGAAGAGATGATGCATTAGGGAAGTTTGATCCTAGAAGTGATGAAGGAATATTTTGGGGTTATTTTACTAAGAGAAAAGCATACAGATGTTATAACAAAAGATTGAATGGGATAATGAAGAGCATAAATGTCAAGGTGGATGAACATGGCAGTAATCATATCAGATCATTTGATTATGGACCAGAAGATGAATTTATTAGACCTGAACCAGTAATGCAAGGATCAGTTCAGAACAGTGAACCAGTGATACCGGTAGCATAAGAAAATTCAACAGTGATAGGTGAACAACATAATAAGTCAGCAAATATAAAAAATTCAAAGACTCCTAGGTATGTAAAACTAAATCATTTTGAAGATCAAATCATTGGAGATAAAAGGAAAGATGTGATGACTAGGATAAGGTTACCTACTGAAGAGGTATGTTTAATTTCTCAAATTGAAGCGGAATCATTTATTGAATCAAGTAAGGATGAAAATTGGATAAAGACAATGGAAGAGGAACTAGATCAGATTGAAAATAATAAGACATGGGAACAAGTACCTAGACCTAAAGATAAGAACATTATTGGAACTAAATGGGTTTTCAGGAATAAATTGAATGAGGAAGGTCAATTTGTAAGGAAAAAGGCTAGATTGGTTTGCAAAGGTTATTAACAGGAAGAAGGAATTGATTATGGAGAGACTTATGCCTTGGTTGCTAGAATTGAAGTGGTAAGAATTTTTCTTGCTTATGATAGGCACAAGAACTACAAAGTATATCAGATGGATGTTAAATGTGCATTTCTAAATGTAGATCTTGAAGAGGAAGTTTACATTGAGCAACCTGATGGATTTTCCTTATCATAAGACAAGGACATGGTTTGCAGATTGAAGAAAGCTTTATATGGACTAAAATAGGCCCCTCGAGCATGGTATGATAGATTGGATATCTTTCAAAGCTTGGTTTCAATAAAGGTATTGTTGATAGTAACTTATTTTACAAAATTGAACATGATGACATATTGATTATTGAAATATTTGTGGATGATATCATTTTTGGAAGATAAGGTCTATGCATGAAATTTGCTAATAATATGAAGAATGAATTTGAAATGTCTATGATTGGTGAGAATAAATTTTTCTTAGGTTTGCATATTACTCAGACTGATAAAGGTATTTTTGTTTGTCAAACTAAGTATGTGAAGGAGTTACTTAAGAAATTTGGACTTGAGAATTCTAAACTTGTCGGTACTCCTATGATAACCGGTTGCAAATTGTCAAAGGATGATGAATCCCCTAAAGTGAATCTAAGTAGATACAAATAATTTATAGGTGTTTTGTTGTACCTAACCCAGACTAGACCTGATATAATGAATACTATTTGTATTGCTTTTAGATTTCAGGCAGATCCTAGAGAAACTCATGATATTGTTGTCAAGAGGATATTCAGATATTTGGCAAGTACAACAGACTTTGGGTTATGGTATCCAAAGAATGATGACTTCACATTATGTGCATATACATATTCTGATTGGGCAGGAGATGTGGATGATGGGAAGAGAACTACTAGAGGTGCATTCTTTCTTGGGAAGAAGTTGGTTTCATGGCTTAGTAAGAAACAATCATGTACTTCATTGTCTACAGCTGAAGCAAAATATGTTGCAGCTGCTACCAACTGTACTCATATTTTATGGATGAAACAAATGTTAAAAGATATAAGGGTAAGTTATGATGAGCCTATTGTTATTCAATGTGATAATACTACTGCTATTGATATGTCAAATAATCTGGTATTTCATTCTAAATCAAAACACATTTCTATAAAGTATAATTTATTGAAGGAAAAAGTTGAAGCAAAGGAAGTCAGATTGGTTTATGTGCCTACAAAGGAACAAATTGTAGATATTCTAACAAAACTATTGCCTAAAGACACTTTTGAATATCTCAGAGATCAGTTGGGGGTTACCAACCCTCCAGAAGAGACTTAGTGATGCAGGAATGCATCAATCTGGTAAGCTTATTAGATATTTTATTTGATCTAGATTGATGCAGATGGTGCTAATACTTAGGGGGAGTAGTTATCGGTTTGGTTTAATATTCTTGGTCTGGTATCTGTCCTTTGTCATTGATGTCAAAGGAGGAGAGATGGTATTCATGTGAAACTTAGTCATATCTTTGAAGGAGATTGTTGGCATTCCTTGGCACTTGGATGCTTTTCACATTCAGTGTTGCCTTCAATGCCAAAGGGGGAGATTGATGGCCATATGCTAGATTTGGTTAAGTGTTGTCATTGATGTCAACAGACTATCCCGGTTGGATCTATCCCAGTTATTCTTGGTGATCTTCTTGGTTTTGGCTATGATTCTGATCCGGTATGATCAGATCTTTGGATTCGGTTTTGGATGCTTATTCTGGTTGGTTACATACTTTCTATATTCTATTGGTTCATGATTTGGTGCTTTGGGTGTTATCACTTTTGGTATTTACCGATACCGGCTAGTTTCTGGCTTTACCGACTTGCCTCTGCTATCGTGGTTAGCTTTACCGGTATGCATTATTTGGTGACTTGGTTAATAGATTATGGGTCTGGTTGATGGAATCGATTTCTATCATGCTGAAGGTACGTCTTGATCATGTTCCAAGTATTTTGTGACTTTGCATTGGATGGCGTGTTGTTATGATGGTCCTATTTGGATCCAGTTAAACTTTTTGTTATTTCGCTAAGGGTTTCTACCGGTTGGTGTAGCATCTTAGATTTTGGTCTTGGCGGAATCTCTGGTAGATATAATTATTTGAATACTTGATTTAGCTCCATGTTATGTAATGTAAATAATAATATTAGTTTGGTGGCATCGTGTGATGTAATTTTTGTAATTATGGGTTTATGGGTTTAGGGTTTAGCCGACCTTGTCAATAAGGTTGATGATATGTATTTATAAGTGACTTATTCATGTAACTTGGATATCGATGGGATGGATGGTTATGACTACGTTATTAGAGGAAGGATTATGTGTGAATAAAGTCATATCATTCATGTGAAGGTTGGAAAGGTTTTGTATTATAGAGAAGACATCAATGCTTAACCATAACTGTATCAAGCATTAGTAGATGCTACTTTCATAGTTCATTTCTTTCTGGATTGTAATCCTATGTTTATGTAAGTCAGTGAGACTTTCCTTTGTGATGAGGAGTGCGCTCTAGGTTGTTGGCCTTTTTGCAAGTGCAAACCCCATTGTAATTATTCATAATACTAATGCAGAGTATTCATCTGATTGTGGGTAGGGTTTCCCACAATGGTTTTTCTCTTTCCGGGTCTTCCATGTCAAGATATTGGTGTTATGTGTGTTGTGCCTTCATGATATATCTTTCATTGTGTTGTGCTCTAGTATAAGGTTTATAATTGATTTAATTGTTGTACTTGTAAGTAAATTGATTCACCCCTCCCCTATCAGTTTACTGCTGGTATTAGATCATTCCAACAATTGGTATCAAAGCATTCCAACACAACTTTCATCCTTAATTATATCATTTGTCGATACGATTTTCCTCTTTCTATTGTCACAGATAATGGGCGCCCTTTCAAGAATCAGGATATTCATGAGCTTTGTCATCATTTTCATACCCATCATCGCTTTTCCAGCCCATATTACCCACAAGGTAATGGTCAAGTTGAGGCGTCTAATAAAACTATGCTCAAAATCCTTAAAAAGACAGTCGATGATGTTGGTCATAACTGACATATCCAACTCAACCCCACACTTTGGGCCTACCAAACAAGTGTTCACACACCTACTGGAGCTACAAATTATTCACTTGTCTATGGTGTTGAAGCTATCTTTCCTATTGAGTTTGAGTTACCATCTCTGAGAGTTTCTTTCAATAATCTAATCAATGATGAAGATTACAGGGTCTCTCGCTTACAAGATTTAGAATTATTGGATGAGCGTAGACAAACTACTTTCAATCATCTCAAAGCATATCAACAAAGAATGAGTCGATGCTACAATCATAAGGTAAAGCCTTGCACATTTGAGGTGGGTGACTTAGTTCTCATAGAAAACTCTAAAAATCAGCAAGACAAAGAGAAGAAGGGCAAGTTCAAACCAAATTGGCTTTACCCTTATGTCATCACAATAGTCGATGGATTAGGTGCATATCAAATTTCAACACCAGATGGAGAACCTTTGGAGGATCCTATCAATGACATGCACCTTCGCAGGTTTTACATAGTTTTTTCAAAATATCCTATTATCAAAAAATATAAAAATATATAAAAATGTCAAAAATACAAAAAAAAAAAAGGAGAAATAAATTTGTCCAACAGTGAAAACCACTTTGGTGGCGCCCTGTGCAAGTACCTTGGTGAAAACCACATTACCAACACCATGAGTAGAGACATTGCTCCTCCCTCTTTCAAGATTCAATCTCATCCTTTCACTTTGCACATGCTCACAACTTATCCCTCCATAATAAGTTTACCAATTCCCATCATGGCTTGTTATTGATCTACCTAAGGTTGGTTACTCATTCATAATAAACCCCCAATTCACCCTTTCCTTCCGTAATAAATAAGGTCCAATCTATAACTAGGGCAGAATCCTAAATCTAGTGATGGAAGTGGTACCCTGAGCATCACATGTTTTGAGGAGCATCGTCTTTTCATTTCTCCTTTTTGCGCACAATCCACAATAAAAGGTCATTTGCATCGTTGATCCGCAATAAAGTTTCATTCTTCTCCATAATAAAGGTATCAGTTTCATGGATTTAGTTAGTTTCAGATGAGATGCAATCAGTAGTGGGCTTTCAAAGAAATTAAATCTTTTAGCAAGACTTTGACAGCAACAGGGTTTTTCAGCATTATCTATCCTTTATCAAGAAAAAAATATTGTGACCAAATCAAACATGTTAACATATGTGGAAAGAAATACAAATAACTTGAGGATTTCATTGATTGTTGGTGTCAAGTTTGGGTTTTCTTTTGATTTTATCTTTTGGTGACATGTCTTTTAGCTTTTCCAGGATGTCTCTGACTAAAGATTCTATCTCTAGGATGTCTTTGACTAGAAAGGCGAGAATGGGGTATGTTCATTTATTTTGTTGTTTGTGGATTGTCTCCTAGTAATGATATGACTCATCCAATGATATGAGGATGTTGTGAGTCTAGTATGACTGGGGCATTCCTTGTTTGTGACTATTTATTCTCCATGTAAACGGGTAAAATAACTTTCTTAGTTGAACCTATACCTAGATTGTCATAACCTATTTGCCATATTAAAGCTCAATGGTGATAAAATCACAAGAAGATCTTTTCACTTCCATATCTTCTACCTTCCATTCCCCTTTCCTCTGTTGTTGCTTCCTGAATCCACATAGCCTTCTATCATATGACTGAGTATAATGACACACCAAAAAGATCTGTATTTCATATAGCTTTCACCTACATCAATACATGTTAGCACATTATACACACACACACACACATATATATATAGATATCACAAAAGAATCACATCCTACACACGCTATTGATTAACATATCATATAAGCATCTGCATTCTCAAAAAATATAAAATGACAAAAACATAAATCATGCATCTCATCACGTAAATAACTCATAAGCATACATTTATGTGCATTTTACATAGCATACATATAAAAAACCAAAAAAGAACAAAAATATATTGCATTTCATCATGTACATATTTTGGATCCATAACATAATCATCATAGGCATAATATAATCATTGCATCACATAACACAATAATAACACATATAGAAGCATCACATAGGAACACATGCATATAGTTGCCATAAGGATGGATCATCTCATATATATATATATATAAAATATAAGTGTCAAGATACAATGATGTCAAAATATCATATGGCTACAAAATCACCTGAAGGTGTCTACATCATCATACAAAAAATTGATACAAAATGAGATCCTAGAGAGCTATGATGATGATCCTCCCTCAAAAATGACTGGCCTCCGTGGAATCTAAGCACTCGAAGTACTCGCCCCTGGATCTCCTCATTTTCCCCCTCCTCCTATTGGTGGTGCGCGTGGACCCATGACCCCGCCATTGGATGCTCCCCTCCTATCTCTATTGGTGGTAGTAGAGCGTGACTCTCTCCTATAGCTCCATGCCCTCAACTCTAGAGGTACTACTGCATAATATAGGTTCCTCCAGTAGGCTATCTCATCTCCTGCTTGGAGGCAGAAAGCAAACCCTTATGTAGTATCCCCTGCAACTGTAGCCCTAGCCACCCGTATGGTCTTCTCTGCAGTCGGATATCCTCATATGGCCTCATCTGTCTCCCGCTACATATTTTCCAGCTATCACCTCAACTGAGTCACATCCTTGTCCAGATCCTCTATCTCATCAACCTGGCCCTATGTGAGCTCTCATGGCATGAGTAGCTCATCCTCCTCCTCTCCTCCTTGAGGTCCCTCATCCTAACTACCCTATTGTGGGGCATCCTATCCCTATATCTGTGTCGGCCTGGTTGGTACCTGTCCCTTTCTCTCTCCTTGTACGTGGGATAGAACCTATAAGACCTATCCTTCTCTGCCCTTATGTGACCTCAGTGGTCTGCCTCCCTATCTTGCATCATCGCCTCCCTGTGTACCCTTTGATCTCCCTCCATCCCTAGGTCCACCCTTGTCTCTCACCATCCTCCTAGCTCCCCATCTCCTCCATCTCCTTTGTTCACCTCCACCCCCATCCTCAACATCATCATCCTCCTCTGCTGCAGGTATTGACTCTATTGGGTTTTTAAGTCTAGGAAATGGATGAGCTACAAAATAGGCTATGTACTCATCATCCATTCCTGCATCAATAACATCCACTAGCATATCCCATGGCATCGACACTAACTGCTCAAACTATGTAACTTCCGCATCATATGAAAAATAGGTCCCCAACGGTCCTGCTCTCTAACAGTCCAAGCAAACTCACCTGGACCCCATGGCATCCTCTACTATCGGCCAAACTGCCTGCATACCCTGTCGATCAAATGCCTATCCAAAATGTATGGAGTCCACCCAATCAAATATTTTCTCCTAAAACAAAATGGAATCTCTGTAGCATCCTCCTCTCATGCCTTGCAGTCTCAGTATGACCTCCATATAACACTTTCAATATCATCAATAACCCGCCTCCAGTAATCTACCTTCCCAATCCATGGTTGGGAAGTGACATGATATATAGATACACATATGACTTCCCATCTCCTTTAAACCTAAAATGAATAGGCCTAGTCACAACAATATTCTTGTAATCTCACACCCATAGCAGTGTAACTCCACACCCTAATCCACAACCACTGAGGTAGACAAACTAGTGCAACTCATGGTATAGATGTGCCAAAATGCATGGCCCCCATGTGAATCTCCTATGCTCTATCACTAGGATCTCCAATGTCCTCCCCCATCCGATAGCCAGACCCCGTGTAGCTCTGTTAGGACATAAAAACCTTCTGAGCATCCCTCCCACCATTGCTGCTAACCTCTGTTCACTGGAATACATAACATCCTAGCTCATATGTTCTGGTCTCAACTCTAGATCTAGGTCTACAAAAACTTGTTGGAGTGTATCCCTGTCTCCCTCTCGGTCATAGACTATGAGATCCCCATGGATAAGAAATCATAGTATCCTGTATGCATCCTCTAAGGTGACTGACATCTCGCCAGTCGGAAAAGTAAATGTGCATGTCTCCGAGTGCCATCTCTCCACAAGAGCAGTCAACAATCCGATGTTCATCCTAATCTATAGCATGTATAACACATGTCTCAGGCCCATATCCTCAATAACATCACGCTCATCAAAGGTCAGCTCTGGTCCTAACCATTAAATCAATGGGAATCTCTCTCATGACTCAATGTGGGGTAAGTACTCCTCCATCCAATCCAATCAATCGTGTCAATCCTGGTGGTACTCATGTTCGTCACATAGTGCTACTTCTATCCTAGTGCTTATGTTTATCACATGGCCCTGCATCCTATCTATGTATATGTTTATCACATTGCACTTTATCCTATCTTGCTAGAGCACTCACCAGATTTTATCAATTTGATGACTTATCCTATATTCCGCTTAGCAAACCTGTTTAGGGCACTCTTGAGTGAATCGTCTCAGTAACTTATCTAAATGGCAACGTATGTTTATCACTAAATTGTCAATTCTAGCCTAATTTTTTATTTTGTCTTCCCTAGGGCATCTGTTGAGTGAATCCTCTTAGTAGTTTATCCAATTGAAAACGTGTTCATCACAAGACTGTCAATTTATACCTATCCTAGACACAGACACGTTCTTATTATGTATACGCGCTTTTACCCTACCTATACATGTTTTATTAGCATAAACGTGCTTTCTTTGTAGAGATGCGACACTGCTTGACATAAACGCACTTTTGATTCACAAATGTGGCTCTGTTATGCCTAAATGCAAGCTTTTGTCATAGACGTGCATGTCTATCATAGACACGCCCATATCCAAGCATAGATCTTATTACATACATAAACGCACCCTAATTCAACCTAGATGTGACCGCTCAATGTATACGTGTGCAAAACCTAATGTAGACGCGCTAAGACCTAAAATGTCGATTCTGCATTTTTGCTTAACTATTCTAAAAAGCATTAATTGAAGCAACAAATGAAAAAAGGTACAAAGTAAGGTTTAGGTACATACCGACTCACCCATGTCATCTGGTCTCTAGAATCATCAGACGTGATCGAACTTGTGTAGCCTATCTACCATCTCTCCTACTCTGCTGACTGCTTTCTAAGGTCTAGATGTTCTAATCTTCTGGATGTTGTGGATGTAAATGAGGATGTTTTCCTTGTGTCCTATACATATAGGCTGCTTAGCCCTAGTCTCTCATGTCAGTCTTTTCTTCCCGAGTCAGTTCCTTCCCTGTTAGTCTTTCTTGCCTTTCTCTCTTATTGAGAGATTGTCTGCCCTTTTTTCCATCCAATCTCTCGAGGGGCATATCATTCCTATCTTGGGGAAACTTTATATTAGTTTTTCTTCTTTGAGCCAATGTGATAAGCTGCATTGTCTCAAAGGGGAAAAATGTAGACACCTAAAATTGTCCTCTTTAATTAAATAAATATTTTTATTTATTTAATAATTTTATTGTAAGTCTTCTATTAATTAAATAAATCTTTATTTATTTAATTAATTCATTTAGCCTTTTCTAGCCCTTTTCTCATTTAAATAAATATATTTATTTAATTAATTTATCTTTCTCCTTAAATTAAATAAATACATTTATTTATTTAATTAATTCATTAGCTTTTTCTTTTATTACGCATATCATTTATCTCTTAATTTTCCTCTACCTACCCCCTTCATTATTCTATTATTTCTTCTACCTACCCTTTAATCCTAGTCGACCATTTATCTTTTACCTCTTAATACTATTCTTGAGAGTCAACTATGAATAATATTTATATACATGATTTTGGCTCCTATCTCATGTGGTAGACAATCCTAGAAAATTCCTCATTGAGGCTGCAACATATACTAGGTATGCAATCATATAGAACTTCAAAGTAGTAGGAAATTTGGTCAATTATTCACACAAAGAATCACTTATCTATTTACCCCAATAGATATTTTTATTTTGTCGAATAATATGGATGTATTGATACATCCACTTATGATAAGTATCTGAAACAAGAAGTCCCTTACTCTATTGAGAAGAGTAAAAAAAATATTTACTTCTTCAATAAAGTCACTATTAGTGATTTTTCTAGCTACCTCCAGTCCTAAGGAGATACATAATACTAGACTATGGTATTGGTAACCTAGAACATGTAATCAACACTATCAACACACTGAAGACAAGAAACATAACGAATAAGGCTATACAAGCCTTCTGCACTTTGGGATCCACAAGACTTGGAAGGGTAATCTATTGCGGGTCTAAAAATGATAAAATCTTGACACACTAAATAATAGACCTATTTGAAGTGGATGGTTCTCAGATGTATAATGTGTTGGGATCCAAGAACACTGAGAGGGGGGGGGGGTGAATCAATGTTCTGCCGGAATGAACAGTTTTTAACTTTCTAGACCATGTATATATAAACTGGTAAACAAATAAACATATAACAAGAAGCAAATAAACCATCCACATAAATTAACACCGTAACACATTGAATTTATATGTGGAAAACCTCAATGAGGAAAAACCACGGTGGGATTTGTGACCCACAATATTAGTTCATTGACCATATGAAAAGATATTACATATAACAAGGGCCTGCACTTGCATGAAGGCACACTGCTTAGAGCATACTGCTCATAACTAAAGAGCCTCACTGACTACAAGCTTTCTCCCAAAGTGAATTACTGAAAATGAACTCAAGAATGCATTTGCTATGCCAAATTGAGTTCCAGTTCTCGTTTTTCTCTGTACTAATTCATAAACTCTGAACTGCTACCGGTATCTCTCCTCCAAGAATGATTTCCAAGCTATCTATAGATCATTGCTTGATATAAGATTCGCATACAAAATGATCTTCATACATATATTTCGCATCATACAGTTCTGTTATATTCTCCTATATCCACACATTTCATATGTCTTACTTCCTTGCAATAATAACCTAGCAGACTGACCTATATACCCATTACAAATGATATGTCTTATGTCAGCTTACAATACATTTACAAAAGACATATTCATATTATATTTGCAGAGAAAGACTTTTCTATTATCTTTCAAGCTAGAACCTAACACAATCTACTTCTCAAACAAATTCTTATCAGCCTTGATTTCCCTTTTATAGCACAAGGGAGCAAAACAAGCTTTAGGCTGATAAGACACATGCCAATTAATGATTGCTTACAATAAAATATTCCCATAGGCATATTTTTCAAATACAAGACAAAATCAATTTTTAAAGAGAGAGGAAGAGAAGGCGGTTGAGATAACAAATTTTTGGGATTGATGTCGCAAGCCTAAAAGGAGTGGGGCTAATGTGTCTTTACTTTGCAGCTCTTGTCCTTGTCCAAAAAATTTTGGTGCTGAAAGTGGTCCTATCCTTAATTGGCACGTGTTAAATGTGAGGCAAAAAGTGTGTACATCTACAAGGAGACCTGCAAAAATATTATGGCAAACAAAATTCTGACAATGAGGGCTACTCATCTTCTAGATGCTCTTCCTCAAGTGTGCAATGTTGCTTGTGCCAGTTATCTATCTATTCGTTGGCAGGCCAACTAAAAGCTCTTAGCTCTTGTAATTAATTTATGACTTCCAAAAACTTGTTATCTAGCACACCTATCGCCTCTGCCACAATTTTTTGATAAAAAGAATCAATCTCCAAAATTCTATCAACAGTCAAATAATGTGTATCCCTTTGGGTGCCCCCCCTGCACTAGCTGGTCTAGTACTAATGTTATTTCTTCTTTAAAATAAATTTTCCAATCTTCTATACTCTTAATCTAATTGTCATCATTCAAAATTTTGCAAATATCCCACTTTTGCAGGCCCCTGTAAGAAGCCATTATCTCCTTTAATGTTGATTCCTAGTTCTCAACATAGGAAATCTCTTTAATCACCACATTGCAATTTTTCTAGGTTGCTCCAACAGTATGGGGAGAAAAGGGCATGTTTTTCATTTCCAAAAGTACTTCTTACAAAGTGGTGGCCCTAGGGTGTCATGTGGCCTTTAATGAACGAAAGAATGTAATTAGGTCCTGCAATTTCTTGTGGACTTGAGAAACATGAGAATATGAGGCATGAACCTCATCTAATTTATTTAGCATCTTATTGGTCATTTGCAAAATTGTACTCTTTTTGATTGGTAAGCACTTGTCCTCTCCTTCCTCTCTTATTTGGATTATCCTTCTATCTCTATTCTTGATAATGGTGGCCAATGATTTGTTTTTGAATGTTAGAATATTAAAATCATGGATCAAAGAGGAGGGAACCCCTTCCAACCCACCCATCCCAACCTGTTCTTTCTGCCTCTATGGTTGTTTCTCTATTATTATTGCTAAGGATACATCCCTTTTTTCTATCTCCTTTTTCAATTTGGTATTTTCAATATATAATTGATTAAAATTGACAAAAAGGGTTGCATGCTTTTTTTGAGTATCTTGTGCCTCCTCTCTTCTTCTTCAATAGTGGTAGCCTCCAATATTGATGTGTCCTTTAGCGTTCTTACAATGGAATCACCCACTCTTTCTTCCACCCCATATAGTATCACAGGCTTCTCTATATTGGGGGCCTTCACCCATCGTGCAAATGCCTTTATGCTCAGGCTTAATCTCGTGCCATGTGTGCCAAAATCTTGGGCATAGATGGGATCCTCTTGCCTCATAACTTGGTTGAGTACAATTTTTTTTTGCATATCCCACCCCAAGATCAACATCATGCCACTTGATTTAATCATTTGCATGGCCTCCTAGGAGTGCAATCTACGTTCTCCTTATCAAAATTGGTCATTTCTTCCTCTGACATGTTTTTCAATTTAGGTTGTAGCCAAAAACCCTTGAACTCAAGGGTCTTGATGAATTCATCATCAGATAAAAATTAAGCTGCTACAAGAACTCTCTCATCATTTACATCCTTTTCAGGAATTATGCTTGGGACAATTGTCATGTTAGCATCCATGGGTTCCTCTACGAAATCAGAATCCTTAAATACATCTCGGGGAGGGGAAGGTGGAGGAACTTTTACATCATCCTCTTCATTGATAGGGAGGACCCTAGATTGCCTGAGTCAGCTTGACTCACTCCAAGGCCTTTTTCCTAGCCCTAACCCAGGAATGCTCTTCTCTATTCCCCTAGTCTACTCTAGGTCCTCACTACCAAGGTTTGTTACTTTGCTCTTGTGAATTCACTTTCGTAAATCCACCAACTCACTATTCCACTGAACCTAACCAAACACCTTGTAGGGTTTTCTTTACCATTAGCTATACCTTCGACTTCTCCTAAGTCATTTTCCTCTCAAGCTTGGTCCTTTCTCCTATTGATTTCATCTTCCTCTGGTCTAAGGCTAGTAGCCTAAACTCCAGTTTACCCCGCAAGTGTTTCCTTTTAGGTCACTTATACCTAGTTGGGCTATCATCAAGCTCGCCTAGGGATAGTATATTGAAATGGCTAACGCCATTCCCTGGTTTGCTACAAATGAAACTCTACTATACATGGTTGGCTCTTCTTGACAACCTCCAATGGTCGTGGGGATCCCACGATGGAGTTTCAAGACAGAGCCATGTTTATAACTGCTTGTCACCAACAGAAAACAAGAAACAGAAAGACAACTTTATCTACAGAGCTGAGCTTGGCACGACTTCAAAATTGGAACTCACAAAACACAGAAAAGTAACATCTACTCTATCCACATTGGCATTTAAAGATTTAAGCCATTATTTACAGTTTACAAACAAAAATTGAACTCTGAGAAAAGAAACCAGAAAATGGTCTTCCAACTGCTATTCAAAAGATGTTCTTGTTCTTGTGGAATCAAAACCATCCAACCTTCTTCTAACCTTTTTACAAAATGCCCATTGGGTCTTTTATAGCCTCCTTGACATGTCATGAATCATCCCTAACAGATGAGATTGAACTCGACATAATTAGTTTCTGACTGTAACTATCTTTCCTTTCATCATCAGGTTAGCATCAAAACACTCCCTCCGATGTTCGATGACAGTTTACAAATTTC
Source organism: Cryptomeria japonica (assembly GCF_030272615.1). NCBI lineage: Eukaryota > Viridiplantae > Streptophyta > Pinopsida > Cupressales > Cupressaceae > Cryptomeria > Cryptomeria japonica. The sequence goes on from NC_081415.1 coordinate 396,937,329, forward strand.
GCACTTCCTCATCGGGTTATCGGCGTAGCATCAAACATCTCTTGCCAATGGCTGATGGTACGCTCCCAACAGAATGCTTCCTTATCAGGTTATCGATGTAGGTCCTAACATGTTATGCCGATAGCCGATGATGCGCTCCAAACATTATGCCTTCCCATCGGGTTATCGGGTGGCACAAAAACTAGTCTTGGTGATACCCGATGGCTCCACTCCGAAATCACTCCACTTGCTCCAATCCACTAGCAACCTCATCGGGTTATCGAGGTAGGTGGGAAACTCTTCCTCCGATATCCGATCAACCCATTTCGGCCTTATGCATACTCATCGGGGCATCGAGATAGGGTAAAAGGGGTGGTTCCAATAGCCGATGGTAGCACTTCATACGCTGGTGGTTCATCGGGACAAGTCTTGCCGAAACACAAAATTTCACAAAGAAGTAAAAAAAATGCACTACAAGCTCCAAATAGACAACCCAATGGACCTGAACTAGTCCTTATGCCAAAATTTCCAAAATTGAAAAGGGTATTTGCTCACCCTTAGGTGCTCTTGCACCATACTCCACACACAAAAAAATCAAGTCCCCCCTGGGGATGGCAAGGCGACATCAATGCCCAGTCTATTGAAATCGGATTCTACAACCCAAGTGGCTTCGGCTTCAAGTAATTTGCACCACTTGATTAAGTGTTCCATGTAAACGCCATGCCTCATTTTCTTCTTCACCCTGGAATCTAAAATTTGTTCCGCCCATGGTTTAGAAATGGGTGGTACTGGAATATCACTGAGAGTAGTCTCCCCTTCTTGATTCACTCCATCTGTCACTACTACGAGACCTTTAAACTGAATCAAGTCTTGGGCATTAAAAACAGGGGACAATGCCAAATTTTCAAGTAAGTCCACCTTATAGGCATTTGAGCCATATTTAGCCAAATTTTTGCAAGGACCTATTCTCCTCATCTGAAGCTTACTAGGGACTCCCTTCTGTAATCTTGCCTTGTTCAAATGTACCATAACCATGTCTCCAACTGCAAATTGAATGTCCTTTCTCCCCTCATCTTCTTTAGCCTTAATCCTTTGTGTAGCATCGATCAATGTTTTCTGCACTTGTTCATGCACCTCTTTCATAGACTGAGTGAAATCCTTTGCATGTCCATTTCTTCCTTCCAGGCTCCCTAAATCTCTAAGTTCACAAACACCGCGTGGGTGGAGTCCATAAACAATCTCAAAAGGACTCTTACCTATAGTTATGTTGACACTATCATTACAGGCAAATTCTTCTTGTGGTAGCACTTGATCCCACATCTGTCCATATTCTTTTGTCAGACACCTCAGAAGTTTACCCAATACTTGGTTAATGACCTCAGTTTGGCCATCTGTCTGCGGATGATAAGAAGAACCAAAAGAAAGGTTAGTTCCCAGTCTTGTCCACAGAGTTCCAAAAGTGTCCCATAAACTTCACATCCCTATCTAAAACTATACTGAGAGGCGGCCCATTAATTCTTACCTCTTTGAAAAATAAATGTGCAATGTAACTAGCATCATGCGTAGTCCTGCAGGGAACAAAATGACTCATTTTACTAAACCGGTCAACAATGACAAAAATATTATCCAGGCTAGTCTTGGTTTTTGGAAAACCCGCAATAAAATCCATGCTGATGCACTCCCATGGTCTTTTGGGAATTGGTAAAGGTTGGTATAGTCCAGCATTTGAACTAGTACCCTTGGCTCGCTAACACACAATACACTGCTCAACATACTTCCTGATATCTTTATGCATTTTCGGCCAATAATAAAATCTTTGCACCAACTCAAGTGTTTTATTCAGACCAAAATGTCCACTAAGACTTCCATTATGTTTTTCTTGTATGAGATTTTCCCTCATAGATCCCCTTGGCACACATAACTGACATCCCTTAAACAAAAGACCACTCTGCAATGTGTAATCTGCATACTGGCTATTGAAATGATTAGTAAACTCACTGCATACCGTGTATACCTCAAAGAAGTCTTCATCTTCCCTGTAAAGCTCCTTGAAACTCTTCACACCTATGCTTTATAAAGTCACTTCTTGGACAGTGAGAATTTTTCTACTTAAGGCATCTCCTACCTTGTTCAACTGTCCCTTTTTGTGCTTGATAGTGAAAGTGTATGCCTGTAGGTATTCTATCCATTTGATGTGTCTATTTCTCAACTTTTCTTGAGAATTGATAAAACTCGGGGCTTGGTTATCTGTAAACACTACAAATTCTTTTGGAAAAAGATATTGCCTCCACTTCCTAAGAGCTCGCACTAAGGCATAAAATTCTAAGTCATAGGATGAGTATCTCTTCTCGGCGTCATTAAATTTCTCACTATAGAATGCTACTGGTCTTCCCTCTTGGTTCAAAACAACTCCTACTGCTATATGACTAGCATCGCATTCTAGGGTGAACAACTTATCAAAACTTGGTAAAAATAGGATGGGTTGGGTAGCTATCCTCTTTTTTGAGCAACTCAAACCCCTGGTCAGCTTCTTTAGTCCACCTAAACTTAGTTTTCAACCCACCCTTAACTGTATCAAGAACAAGAGCAAAAATTTCACTAAAACCTCGATTGAACTTTCTATAAAATTGGGCAAGTCCATGGAAAGTTCTTACCTCAGTAGCAATTTTCAGTGTAGGCTAACTCTGTATTGCTTCCACCTTGCTAGGATCCATTTCCAAAGTGCCTTGGGATACTACAAAACCTAGATAAATGAGTTCTTGTTTCATGAATTCACATTTTTCAAGGTTGATTGCCAATTGTTCCTCATGTAGTTTCCTTAATACAATTTGCAAGTGTTCAAGATGCTCTTCCTTTGTTTTGTTGAATATGAGGATATCATCAAGGTATACCACTACAAATCTACCTATGTAGTCCTTCAACACCTCATTCATCAACCTCATGAAGGTACTAGGGGCGTTAGTAAGCCCAAATGGCATAACTAGCCACTCATATAACCCCTCTCCAATCTTAAAATTGTTTTCCATTCATCCCCTTCTTTAATCTGGATCTGGTGATATCCACTCTTTAAATCCATCTTAGTAAAATACTTTGCTTCTCCAAGACAATCCATTAAATCCTCAATTCTAGGGATAGGAAATCTTTATCTTATGGTGATTTTGTTTATTGCCCAAGAGTCAGTACATAGTCTCTATTTACCTCCTTTCTTGGTTGCTAACACCACTAGCACAACACATGGGCTTATACTTTTTCTGATTAGACCTTGGTGAAGCATCTCTTGTACTTGTCTTGCCACTTCTTTGTTTTGTTCAGGAGTCATCTTATATGCAGCCTTATTAGGCAGTAATGCTCCGGTTATAAAGTCTATCTGGTGACTTACTGTTCTGGAAGGAGGTAGTCTTGCAGGTGTTCCATCACTCACAATATCCTTAAACTGTTCTAACAATTGCTGAACCTCTGTAGGTAAAACTTCTTGTTTAGTCCTCTCTGCTTGACTAGGTTTCACTAAGAGAGCATAATGTTCTCCATCTCCTTTCTCGAGATCTCCCAAAAATTCTTTTCCTCCAACCAACAACACATTGGGACCACTAGTATTGGTTCCTTCATCCTCTACCAAAGATTGAATCCTGTATGTCACCCCTTCCTTTGTGAATGCATAAGAGTTCTTTTCTCCATCATGGATAGCTTTTCTGTCAAATTGCCACGGTCTGCCTAGCAACAAATGACAAGCGTCCATGGGTAAAACATCACATAAAATTTTGTCAGAATATTTCCCAATTGCAAATTCAACCCATACTTGTTCATTTACTAACACATGTTGTCCTTTATTCAACCATGTGACCTTGTAAGGATGACTATGTGGCATGCTACTCAACCCAAGTTTACTTACTGCTTCTTCGGAGATGATATTGTCAGTTGATCCTGAGTCAATGATCACTTTACAGACCTTACCAAGTATCTTGCACTTTACTCTGAAAAGAGACCTCCTCTGTTTAGGCTCTTCCTTAACCGGCTCCTTGATTAGTACCCTTCTAACCATCAGATTCTCACCATTCTCTGAGTCGAGATTGACTTCAAGAGACTTCACACTACAAGAATCCTCTTGTACATAATTGATTCTTTTCTTTGAATGTGATGAGGTTGCCTTCTCCGGACACCTATAGGCAGGATGACCAAAATTACTGCAATGGTAACACTTCATGTTTGCAAAGTATGAACCTCTGCCAGAACTTCCAGATCTACCTTTGTTATGGTTGTTATGACCTCTTCCTCTACCATAGTTTCCTCTTCCACTGGATTCATTAGACTTCTCAGTCAATTTTGAATCTCCTTGTGATCTTATTTCACTTCCTCTACCACTGTATTTTCCTCTATAACCTTTTGAATCTCAACCTCTACCTCTACCTCTATTGGTGCCTTCATGTTTCTTCTTATTCTTTTTTTCCACTTTCAGGGCCAACTGATAACATTTGTGAATGGTAGTTGGACTCAACAAACTTATTTCCTCTTGTATGTTCCATCTCAGACCATTAAGATATCTTGCTACTCTGATGCTTTCATCCTCCATCACTTTTGACCGTAGACATAACTTTTGGAGCTCTTCAATGTAGGTACTTACATCTAACTCCTTCTGCCTTAGGTTTTGTCTTTTCCTATGCAACTGCACGTCATAATCCTCAAGAAAGTAAGTCTCTCTGATTTTTCTTTAACATTCGTTTCCAAGTAGAGATGGGGATCTTACCTTCTCTCTCTGTCTCTCATTTTGTATAAACTTCAACCAAGTAATGGCAACACCTCTCATTCTTGACTTAGCCACTTTAACCTTTTGGGCCTTAGTCACACCTTCACACTCAAAATGATTTCCCATTCCCTCTATCCATTCCATTACCAACTCTACTTCCATCTTGCCACTAAACAGTGGTACTCCTTCCAAAGATTTTCCACTCATTGCCTTCAAAGCCTTCAAGAATGGTTCTTGATGAACAACAGGGTCTAGTGCAGGGACTTCATCCTCTATTGCCACCATTTTACCCTTCTCTTCTATCTTCCCACTCGCTTCTGTTGTCTTGACTTCCATCACACCTAGTTTCTTCTCCAACTGCTCCAACCTTTCCTTGAGCAATTGGTTTTCATCTTCTTGGTCTTCAACCTTCTTAGCCAATTCTGCATTGGTCACCATCTTTAATCCTTCTTCTGATACTAGATCACTCTTGCACTCTTCACCCCAAGTCTTTAACTTGCTCTGATACCAATCTGATAGGGAGTACCCTAGATTGCCTGAGTCAGATTGACTCACTCCAAGGCCTTTTTCATAGCCCTAACCCTGGAATTCTCTTCTCTATTCCCCTAGTCTACTCTAGGTCCTCACTACCAAGGTTTGTTACTCTACTCTTGTGAATTCACTTTCATAAATCCACCAACTCACTATTCCATTGAACCTAACCAAACACCTTCCAGGGTTTTCTCTACCATTAGCTATACCTTCGACTACTCCTAAGTCATTTTCCTCTCAAGCTTGGATCCTTTCTCCTATTGATCCCATCTTCCTTTGGTCTAAGGCTAGTAGCCTAAACTCTAGTTTACCTTGCAAGTGTTTCCTCTAAGGTCACTGATACCTAACCAGGCTATCATCAAGCTCGCCTAGGACTAGTATATTGAAATGGTTGATGCCATTTCCTAGTCTGCTACAAATGGAACTCTACTATACATGGTTGGCTCTTCTTGACAACCTCCAATGGTTGTGTGGATCCCATAATGAAGTGTCAAGACAGAGCCATGTTTATAACTGCTTGTCACCAACAAAAAACAAGAAATAGAAAGACAACTTTATCTACAGAGCCGAGCTTGGCACAACTTCAAAATTGGAACTCACAAAACACAGAAAAGTATCATCTACTCTATCCACACTGGCATTTAAATATTTCAGCCATTATTTATACTTTACAAACAAAAATTGAACTTTGAGAAAAGAAACCAGAAAACGATCTTCCAACTGCTATTCAAAAGATGTTCTTGTTCTTGTGGAATCAAAACCATCCAACCTTCTTCTAACCTCTTTACAAAATGCCCATTGGGTCTTTTATAGCCTCCTTGAAATGTCATGAATCATCCCTAACAGACGAGATTGAACTCGACACAATTGGTTTCTGACTGTAACTGTCTTTCCTTTCGTCATCGGGTCATCGGGTTAGCATCAAAACGCTCCCTCCGATGTCCGATGATAGTTTACAAATTTTGCACTTCCTCATTGCGTTATTGGTGTAGCATCAAACATATCTTGTCGATGGCCGATGTTGTGCTCCCAATAGAATGCTTCCTTTTCGAGTTATTGGTGTAGCTCCTAACATGTTATGCTGATAGTTGATGATGCGATCCAAACATTATGCCTTCCCATTGGGTTATCGGGTGGCACAAAAAAACTAGTCTTGTTGATACCCGATGGCTCCACTTTGAACTCACTCCCCTCACTCCAATTTGCTAGCGACCTCATCGGGTTATTGAGGTAGGTAGAAAACACTTCCATCGATATCTGATCAACCCATTTCGGCCTTATGCATACTCATCAGGGCATCGAGATAGGGTAAAACCGGTGGTTCCAATAGCCAATGGTAGCACTCCATACGATGGCGGTTTCACTGGGACAAGTCTTGCCGAAAAACAAACTTTCACAAAGAAGTAAAAAAAATGCACTACAAGCTCCAAACAGACTACCCAATGGACTAGAACTAGTCCTTATGCCAATATTTCCAAAATTGAAAAGGGTATTTGCTCACCCTTTGGTGCTCCTGCACCAATCATCATCAACAATTTCAATGAAATCAAACAAAACTACCTTCCCCTTTTCTAATTCCCTTACTTTCTCTATAAGGGAAGGGCCAACCTATGGTTCTTGTTGAGGAGGGGTTGATTTTGAGGATTATCTTTTCAAAATTTGTTTCCCCTTCTTATCAACTGGAGCAACCCTTGGAGGCTCATATGTTGGCCTTTCTTCTAGTGCTCGACCAGATGGTTGCTCTTCCTATGCCTTAGTAATAATCTCTTCAAAAATCCTCAATTTGCACAAAATTCTTGCATAATCATTCTAAATATTAGAACAAAATCTCTCGAATTCAAGGTCCCTTTGTCTTCTTTCTCTCTCTTTCTGACTGAGTATGTCCCATTATTTCCTTCTTTGTATGGCATCTTTGGGGAGGTAGTTTTGGATTAAATCTTCATGCTCATCATACTCATAATAAATCCCCTTTAGTTTCATTTTGTGTGTCCTCATCTCATCGATGTAACCTTTTGGATCATATTCGTGAATTATCCACTTTGGAGGCGAAGTGTTTCCCTTAAGAAATATTGGGCTTTCTCAATGGTATCACACCCAACTACAAAATCTCCATACATGGTGCATCTAGGCATATGAGTTGCCTTTTTCTATGCCTTAACCTATTGCCTCTCCATCCACATCAATTGCCACATAAACTCAATGAATGAAAATCTTGGGGAAACAAAAAGTGGCAATCTATGAGCAGCTTGTCGGCATCCATATACTACGATGACTGTAAAATCTGAATATAAGAAGAAATCACCCAAATTATGGGTGAATGCACCCTCAAGGAATTGTACATTCTTTGGTTTTACATCTCTAATTCTTAATGCCTTTATAAAGTCTTTAGGAATATTGGTGGTTTGGAATCCACACCATCACAATACTTTCATAATAAAAATATCAAAGAATGCAATATAATTAGACCACCGAACCCCTTATCTCAAACTTGGGTCCACCCTTGAACTTGCTACCTACCACCTCCATTAGGATCAAACATGTTTATCTTCAGGGATGCATTCCAATCTATCATGTTTAGAAAAAGAATCAAATAAAACAAGAGAGAATAAAATCTAAAACCAATTGGGGTCTTATTATCCTTTGCATTTATTAAACCCTCATGTAATTTATCCTATATGTATGAAGCAAAATCATATAGTTCAGTAGACTATGGGTGCTAGATTTTTATTGCCATCAACATGAAATCTGCTAGCATCTTAGTCTTTCTAAAATCCACCCCTAGAACCTGACACAAAGCACAATATGTCTTGACAAAATAATTCTTAAAGGATATTAACTCAAAAGGCTCCTTTTCAATCTGCAATATATAATTCTTCCCCCCTTGATACAATTTATTTCTAAAGTGGAGTACTTCTTCATCCCTTTTCATATTATACTCCGACTCCAGCCTAATTTTCTTTAAATAATTCCTACTCAAATCAAAACAAGAAATTATTGCACCCTTAGCTAGATCTACCAAAATTTTCCCGTTAGTAGTATGTACAATCATGCTCTCCGGATGATATTGTTTTCCTAATTGTTTGATGAGAGTAGATTCCACAAAAACATTGCGAGCGATTATTTTTGCCAGGTCTAATGTCCATGCATTTGAAATAGGTGCAGGCCTATCCTGATTTCCATAGAAGTAATAAAAGATATCCCACCCTCTATTGGTGGTGATGCCATCTCTACACTTTGAGCTCTAATTAGAGAAGACATTCTTAAAAGAATCCTGCATTGTCAACCCCTTGAAAAGCTCCAATAAATCTTGATGGAGGCCCCTAACCTCCCTTTTCTTCTTCTCAATTTCCTTCAGTTGCTTCTCAATTTTCTCACTCATGCCTTCAACAGTCTTGGTTGGGGCTGGTACAGTAGGGTTTTGGTGGTTGATCTTGAGTAGGTGGAGGGTTTTTTGTAGTTGGCAGGGTTTAAATTGGGGACGAGGGTGTGGATTTTTTAGTAGAGGGAGCCCAATTTATTTTTGTCTTAGAGGACTGTGCCTTGGTAGAAGGGTTTTTCTCAGTAACTGGCTCATTTGAAATCAAGGCAGAGGGAGGAATTACTATGATTGGGGTTGCATGGGTAATTTTTGGGGTGGTGGATTTCTTTCTCTTTGGTTTTGAGGCCTCTCCCTACTCATAAGTGTTCTCAATGGTTGGGGTGGTGATATCCTTCCTTTTTGGTGCCATAATTATCACTTAGGGATCTAAATATGCTTATACCTTACTTAAAAACCCTACAACAATTCTCTGAGCCTTCAACAAAATCACAGAGTAGCAAGCTTTATCAAATAGTTACTTGGTCTCTAAGAGCTTCTAGGCATGATTGAACTTCTATAAAATTGTTTTTGGTCACCTGAAATCGCTCTTTGCTCGATCACTTGAAAGCAAGGTGCACAAATGAGCTGCAAAATTTGGTTTTATTACTCATAGGACTCCACCATTAATTCTCTTTGTGCAAACCTTGCGAGTTGGTAGCCTTGAAGTTTGAACTCCATGGTTGATTTGGAGATAGACAACCACGATCATGCCTTGACCCATTTTGACTACTGATGTGGCACCTTTTAAATTTATCACCACCTTTTGATTTTCTTCACCTTCAATAGTTTTGGCCCTTCTATCCCTCACCACCTTTTTTCCTTTAAATATTACCCTGTGGGATAGCGGGGAACACCTTCTGCCTTGTTATAGCCTTTCCCGCAAGCTTGCAGGGTCATCATTCACCTTGTAACTCTTGTGGGGTAGCGGGGACAAGTCTTCCCTTCATTTTTTCCTTTTAGCTCGCTAGCCCATGGGATTTTTTCTCTTTGTTTCTATCTTTGTGGGGCCACAGGGACAACCATTTCTTTCTTTCATGTTAATGTCTCCCACTAGCCCGCAGTGTAACCTTTACCCTTGTTTGAGGACTACGGGGATGCATCTTCTTCTCACGATATCCTATCCCACTACCCCGTAGGATGTATATGCCTATTAAAGTAACCACACAGGGCACAAATATAGCATTTAAAATAGAAATTTAACCACCTCCCTACTAGACTGCAATGTTATTTAGATAGCTAAGTAGACCTTGCGGAACTGCGAGGTAACATAAAATGCCTACTAAAACTGACTCCTCGCTAACCCGCGTCACATTTTCTTTGTTAATAAGAGCCCTGTGGGGGAGTCTAAAACCTTCACTTAAGTGGATTTTTCAGCACGCAATTCATTACATGAGGGTAAGGGGGTCATGGGAAGTGTAGGCACCTAGGAGAACAAAGACTTAGGAATTTAGTGAAAATAATTTGTGACCCCTCGCAAAATAATTCACTGACAAATTATAACATTCCTAGCACATGGGGTTTGTCAAACAACAAACTAAAACCCCTCAATGAATAACCTATAAAACGATAACCTACCCCATCTAGTCAATGATGAAATAGAACGAAGGTCCAAACCTCTTTTGCAAAAACCTAAGGGATAAACCCTACTCAAAAATTCAAAAAACCTAACCCTAGGGGAGGCTTAGGAGGCAAAATGCAGGCAAAAACAACACAAATTTACACTCCTAACAATCACTTCAATGAATAGTCTCAAGACATCTTGCAATAGTGGGCCTTGGATTATTAAAAAAATTATCATTGTTTCTCTTGCACTTATTTGAGTTTTTGTCATAGTATGCTTGTGCCGATTGCATATTAATATTGGCATATCGATCAATATGTGGACACTTGAAGATAGTGTGAAATAAATCCTCATCCAATTTGATGAGAGTTTTCTTTCCCTCTGCATCCTTGACTCGCCTTCTTACTGGATCATACTTGTTAGCTAATGCCAACACAAAATCAGGATTCTATAATGATATTGGGAAAGCTACAACCAAATGAATGCCACTTTTGATGATTGCCTCCATTTTGTAGTACTATGGTGGCTCTTTGACTCTTTTTAGAAATTTTGCGAGATGTATGTGCCCTATCTCTGTGTCCCTAATATTGTCAATATTAGATGACATAGATGAAAATGGAAAGACTAGATGAGGATCCTGCTTCTTGAACTTCATTACTTTCTTTCTTGGTGATGGCTCTGTCATTTGATTGTGATTGCAACAACAACATTTGGAAAATATCATCACCATGCTTTAGCTCATTAGAATCACCTTATTAGGATTCCAAAAACCCTAATTTGTTGATAGAACAAAATGTATTTGAGTGCAAATTGGATTTGTATCTCCAATCTACATGTGTGTGTATCTGGTGTAAATTGGGCTTATAAGTCCAACTTACACCAAAAATTGGTGAAAAGAAAAACAAAGTTTATTTCATACTTATAAGCTTGATTTTCACTTTAGAGGGTCAAAAACATAAAATGTTGTAAATTGGGCTTGAAAGACTTATTTGCACCTAGGGAGAAAAAAAATGATAAATGGTGGCAATTGGGTTTTCAAAACCAGCTTACAGCATGTAAAAAGCAAAGGGAGGAATACACTGTAGTTGGTGTCTATCAGTGTTATAACCTCGACATGCACAATGGGAAGGAACCATGGTGTAGGTCAAGGGTATGACCCCGACATGCATCATGTAACATTTCTTCTGAAAAAATGCGCATAATATGGTAATGGTGTAGGGTGGGGGTATGGCCCTGACATACACTGTAAGGTGAGACTTCGGTGTAGGCCATGTTCGTCACCTTGCCAAACACTGAAAGGCAAGAGCTAACAAAAATACATGCCGAGTTTGTAACCATGACATCCACCATGCAAAGCATGGTGTATGATAGGATTACAAGCTTGACATCCACCGTGATGATACCAAAACAAACTTTGCAAAGGGCATTGATAATGGTGTGTCAGGGTTAAAAATCGCCATACACCAACAAAAATAAGAACATAGTGTATGAAGGGTTTTAATCCTAACACACACCATTATCAAATGATATAAAAATAAAAAGATATCTCAAGCAAATAGGAAAAAATGATGAGAAGCATACACAAAAGGAGAACAACTTCAACTCATTCCAAATCCAAAATCCGCAAAAGCCCTTGATCATAAACAAATGAGGGCAAAAAGAAAGAGGAAAAAGATAAAAAAAGGAAGGAACCAAAACAATTTCAAACTCAAAAAGCAATTAATATGCAAGATCGTGTAAAATAAGTGTGCACTTCGGGCTTATGTTTGATTTACACAAAAGACTCAAAATGGTGTAATTTAGACTCATAAGCCCGAATTGCATCCTTTTAAGACTAAAAAGTGCAATGTCAGAGTTAAAATCCAACTTTGCACAAAAGACCCAAAGGTGGTGGTAGGTTAGACTTTAAGTCCAACTTTGCACCAAAAAAAATATCTATTTAAGTAAATTTTTCAATTTAACCAATAAAACCAAGATCGGGAAACAACCACAAAGTTTCCAAATAACTAACAAGATATACAAAATGCCTCAAAAAATGAACTCTTAGAGAAATGAGAACGAATTCAAATGAAGATTCGTAGGGGTTATCCTGTTTTTTCCTTCAAGCAAAAACAAGGATAACAATTGGCTCTGACTGGGGAACATCTTCTGATCATTCTGTAGAATGATTAGAAGGTGTAGAACCTCAAATATCTAAGTGCCTTCTTCTATTCCATTGGGCCACAGAGTCAAGTGACCATAAATGCAAAAAGAAAATGAGAAAAGAAAGAAAACGTAAAATTGTACAAACATTTACAATGGTTCCAAACTTTACTAAGTGAACAATATAAGATGTTGTCCACTATGAGGCAGTACAAATGGGGTTCCATCCTGATATGCCAAAAGATAGCTTGATTCTCCACATACTCGATGAATCATGAAAGGAGCAGTCCATAATAAATCGAACTTTCCATGCATGCCCAATGGGTCACGTCTTTTGTCTTAGAGAAGAATAGGATCACCACCTTTGAAATTTCTCTTCTTAGTCTTCTTGTCAAAGAGGACTGTAACCTGCTTTTGATGTTCTACAAGTTGATCCACATCTTGAGCACATTATTCCTCCAACCAAGTAAGAAAAATGACTCGCTTATCTGTAGAATCTAGAGAAGTGTCATCTTCAATAGCTCTTGCTAACTTCAAAGCTGGTAACTCTAAAGTAGTAGTAATTTCAGCATCAAGCCCATATAACAACCAAAACAAGGACATACCAATTGCCCATAGAGAATCATACAAGGTTGTGTGCTACAACATCTAATTTTCGTCAACAAGCTTCCTGATGATACCAAGTTTTTGTTAATAGCTTCTGCCCACTTAGTGAAATAAGCTATTGCTGTGAGGACATAGGTATGACCTACACTGGAAGATGGATTAATAACACTAATGAAATCAATTCCCCATTGCTTGAAAGGCTCTTCAATTACAACTGATTTTAAGGGAAGAGCTACAAGCTTTTGTTTTCCAAGAAATTGTTGGCAAAGGTCATATTTACGTACCCATTTGTACGCATCTCGAAAAAGTGTAGGCCAATAATACCTAACCCTTAGAATCTTATGAGTTGTTATAGGTGGAAAAAAATGCCCACCACAAGCTAAGTTATGAAAAGACTAGCAACTTCACCTGTTATGCTTTTCAACACATCTCAAAAAGGTACAATTAATATTTTTCACGTACAAACAATTATTCCCAAAGAACAAAGTTTGCAACTATGACCTTAATATTCCTGTTACCAAATTTTTAATACAGCTAAATTTGGTGGCCTGTTGCAAGCCTTACACATTGCAGTTTTAAAAAGCACAATTTTTTTTCATATTTTTTATCACTTTATATATAAACATGTATGCCATACAAATATTTATTTTAGATATGCAAGTGTTTAAAATAAAAAGAGATACAAATACAACATTTCCATGAAATACATATTTATTTATAAAGATATACTATTCATGAGTACCCACACAAGCCGTGGGAATAACTGAAAGATATTTACATGAAGATAAAACAATAAACATATAAGAAATAAGAGGGGTATGTGAAGGAAAGACAAGGAACCCACCATTGCCTGAAAAGGTTGACAAGTTCCCCTTCAAGGTTGACTAGCATTTCCTGGATTCAAAATTACTTTGTGGTCCGCTCCAATGAATGTTCTGAAAAGAGAGAGAGAAAGAAATTGTTAGAGCTCAAGGTTACTTGCCTCACCTTAACATACATGCTACTATTCCCAATATGCTCACAATGTTATATCAAATCAATGCAGAAAGAGGATGCCATGAGATAACAACAAGTATCATGTTTTATCTAATTAGTTTGTTTCATGTGCAGATACAGGTTTCACCATAAAGCATGTGGGGTTAAATGAGGCTCCCAGAAGGATTGATCCCAACATGCTAACGTTTCAATATCACTCCATTGAGTAGGGACCCATCATTCACAACAGTGAAACTTTCAAGATCACTATTATGGATGACGTGCATGTGATCAATATAGCCATATTGGCATATCAACACCCATACAACCCTAATGGGGTCTCACAATATCATAACAGTCATAAAGACATGCTACAAAAGTTATGAATCACAATCCAAAAGGTAACAGTGATAGGTGCATAGGATAAGAACATGTGATTTAGAACCAATAATCAGAGCAACAGGTAGTTACACATGTATACATTGATAAGAGTATCAAAAAGAGGAGTAGCTACAAATTATAAAAAGAAGAAATACAAAATATTGACAGTGTGAGGAAGGGTTTGTATAATGATAGGAGAATCATCACTATTCTAACAGTTACAGTTAAAATCACAGACAAAGACTGCTAAAAGGAATATCATAATACAAACTAATATTGCAGTCATACAATGTTGAAGTACAGTCCAAGGACAACCATCACACACACAAACAATGATATCAGTCATAGTAACACTTATCAAAAGCTCACAACCTTATTGGTTATTATGAACAATTAAATGAAAAGCATTAAGACAGTCATGAAGAATGGGAGAGCACATTATTGTCATTATCATTGGATCAACAACAATCATTATAAATATAGTGGTTGGATCAAAAAAAATTCATAGTATTAGTTGTGACAAGTACCATGTAACCATGAGACAATCATACACAAAGAAAGACAACCAATTCACAGTCCTTCATGAACAACCCTGCTAACTGAAATTACATTCATAGTGATAATCCATCAGCAGAATCAAGCATAGAGGGACAACATTCATTGGTATAGGCATAAAGATATTAGTAGAAGAGCTTGAAGGCATTCAAAGAGGTTGCAATCATAAGGATCCAAAGGATAGTGAGAAGATTAGGGCAGCATGTTGGCTGTAGTGAAAGATCATCTCATGAGAGAGACAAAATATATCAAACACATAGAAATGACAACCCACTATCATAAATAGTAGTTTTTCAATGATTTTTCTATCAACAATAGAGAACTCAGAGCATTAGACTGCAACAATACAAAAGGGGTAGGTCTTGTTTCCCATGTGACTCCCATAACTAAACACACCCCACAGTAAAAATTTAGTCTTCAATAGTGATATATAAAGAGTTGTCAAAGAAAGTAATTCACAACAAATCTTTTGACAACTGGTAACACAGTGAAAGGAATATTGACAGTACATAGTCATAAAGGTCCTCATGACCAATGAATAAAGAGGACAATATAGAATTCATGAATAAAAAAAATACACCTTTCATCACTGCTCACACACCAAAAGTGCAAGCTTTAATAGTAAAGTAGGGAAACAAAGAGACCATTGTTTTGGTGGTCAATCTTAGCAAGCAACAGTAAATGGTAGAGAAAGAGAGTAAAATAGTCTTAAATCAATGACTAAATACAGTCCTTTTGGAACTTCAACTTTGACAGAGCTATTTTATTAGAGAAGCATTCTGGATAATATAAAAGACCTTGCACACTTGTACAGTGACTACATAATGTTAAGGTACTCATGTGTAGTAGACCATCAAAGATCTCAATGAGCCAAGGCTCTTACAATGATAGGGTACACAATTATGAATAGTAAGTGCAGTCATAGGCATCGGTCACAGTGATAATTTTTACTTTCAAATGCAAAAGTTTGCTCTTTGTTGTCAAAGAAGATGATTATATAACACTGAATAGGTAGTCCTCATTGCCAGTCACATATAAGAGATAAAGGACAATATTCACAACTGTCAAGAAAATATAAGTGCAGTCTGAATCTGATATTGACATTGGAATAATGATAAAAGTGTTGCCACAGTTTACTAAAGACACAGATACAATGCTAAAATCCAAAAAAAACAACTCAAGCATTTGAGCCACAACATGAATACTAGTTACAGTCACAGTTATGAGAAGTCATTATATGATCTTACCACCTTCAAAGATGAAGACCAAAACATGAATCAAGCCTTAAAATAAGGACATGGATATAAAAGGATGGCTTTAACTGATAGAAGCATCACACATCACAGATTTGTCGACAACCAAAAGAGCAGTTATTTTCATTGAAGATTCTGAGACAATGCATTGGTGAAGAAAGTAAGTCTTGCTAAGGAGCATACTTCTTAGCACAGTAGGGTAGTATAGACAAAAAGGTTGTAGCATTATCATGAGTGCAAGTCTATTGACAGCCCAAAGGTTCACGAATATAAGGAAAATACAGTCATAGAGCTATGAGACAACATGTGGAGCAGTCCATATTGAAAACCTTTGACAATATTACCATGAAGCCACATTTTACATAATAAAGAAAATCACTGTTAGAAGACAGTAAGCATGATTTACAAAATAATCTTTTATGACAATTATAATTGATAGTCATTAATTTAGGCATAGAAAAGTATTAAGATCTTAACCCAAATAGATCGAGTTTAAAGGAAAATACAATGAGCAATCTTGGACAGAGTCAATGAAAACAAGCCAAATTACAACAATATACAATCATTTGTGTGAACTCCAAACAAGATTACAACCTCAATACAGTCTAGAGAGAATTAAATAGTCAAGAAATATGTAAAAGACAAAGAGTATACCTCTATAGCAGCTCAATAGATAGTACATCTCAGGCATATGTTACAACACTAAGGCCCAATAAATCCTTTCAAACAGAGAATGATGGAGGTCTAAGGATAAAAGGGTCACAGATATTAACATCATCAGCCTCATAGCAACTGATCTTAGAAATACAGTCCTTAATATAGTTAAAAGGAATAAAAGTTTTGCCAATCATAGTAATGGGTATCCAATATATTGTTGCAATGACAATTTTATACATTATAGTAGCCATTGAAGAACATTTTCATCAAAATACAATGCCATTCACACAACTTTTACAATAGAGAATTCTAAGCTCATAAAGACAGTGACTTCAATGATTGTAGCAGTCATATGCAATAAGGGAGTCATTAATATATTGAAAGCATATTTAAGAGACAAATAATAGAACAACGACTATATAGCAGACCTTACAAAGTTTAAGCTTCGTCATGATATGGTAATGAAACTCTATCATAGTGGGTAAATACATCCTAGTACAAGTATTATCAGACAGCTATAGTTATGAGGTTTGAAGGAACACACACTGTGAAATACAGTGATAATCTTTAGTCTAAAAGGACAATGATAGTGAACCTAAATTCTTTTGAGCAACAAAGTAAATCAAACCCTTGATAGTAGCCAAACGCCACAGAGCAGTCCACTTGGTCTGGAAACTCAAAGTTAAAGAGCCATATGTATGATAGCAAATCAATGTTAAGATAGTCCATTCACTAGACAAAACATTCTACAATGAATCTCAATCCAAATTAACTCAGAACAACCACAACTTGTACATCAAAAGAAGACAGATAAATGACATGAAGACATACTACACAAGCAGTCGATGCACAGGAAACACTGTTTTATCTCATCAAAGGAACATTTCTCTTTTTAAGAAAGATATAAAGAAGTTGTTCTTTTTGCAGACCGAGTTCAAAGAAAACATTAATTATAAAAGTTATTTGTTGCAGAACTATAGGTTTTACTCATACATGCTTAAAAGATTTTGCATGAAAACCCTAAGTATATAAAAGCTTCTGCATAATATTCCGACATAAATAATAGCGGCGCAAAGAGAGTATAAGTTGCATACCTTGATCCAATTATGCATAATAGTCTGATATCAAACCCTCATACCCAGTTCAAAGCTCGAGTTATCACAGAGAGTGCATGGCAAAAGAGAAAATCTTCACCAAAAAGATGCATGCAGAATAGCAAGTTTTAGGGTTCAAATGCCTTATGGCATGCAAGCCCTAGTTTCATTTCACCGAAGGGGCTCTATTTCTTTTATTTTATGAAACAAATTGTGCATATTTTATTTTTTTAAAGTCCAAGGTCATGACCTGCCAAAGTCATAGACCTGGGCAATGTAATATGGCCCTCATGCAAAGTGGCCAAGAGTTTCAAAAGCTCTTCTATTTAAATTCTTTGTTTTTAATATACTTAATATATTCTTATTAAGATTTAGTTTTAAAAAAAATATTAATAAAAATTTATTAAGTTATATTTCAAAAGTAGAGATATTAGATATTTATTATATTTAATATAATTTTGTTATGGTTTATTTTATTAGAAACCTTATAAGAATTATATTAAATTATAATAAGAAGAAATTAAAATGAATTAAATAATTTTATCATAACATTTAGAACAAAATGAGTTGTTTTATTTTAAATGTTAAAATAAAATTATTTCAAGAGAAAGCAAAGGTAAAATATCTTTCATGCAAAATTCAAAAGAAGGAGAGAGGTTTTTCTGCTCTTAAGCTATATTTGGCATCATGACATGCAATTTTTCAGTAGAGGGGGTGTTTCTTTTTCAGAAATCTATTTTTAGCTTCAAGATTCATGCAAAGATTTTCAGAAGAAGAATGTTTTTTAGATGACTATTTTTAGCAGAGGTGACAGTTCTATTCTCAGCAGAGGGTGTCTTTTTCATGCACTATCAGTTGGAGACTTATTTTTGGCAGCAGAGACTATTTTTGACAGGGTTACACGAGTTTTTAAGGCTATTCTGGGTAAATCCGCCCAAGGCTTTTTCTCATGTAGTTTTTCATATTAGGATTTTTGAAGGAAATGTTCTTCATGCTATGTTTAAATCACTATGTTTTAGGAGCTTATTTTCTATATATTCTCCTATCCCCTTCATTTCCCCCTCTGGTTCTTTCTTTTTTGCTTACACATTTTAGCAAAAAACATTGTATCTCAGCACTTATCAGTTTTTTCAGTTATTGTAATAGAGTTATTTCATTGAGTTTGCAATACAAAGTTAGTTTCTTTATCAATATTTCTTTCTTTTCTTCATTCTCAAGTGAGAGATTTGATAAAGTTATTGTTATTTTTATAATCCTTTTCTCAATCTCACTTTTGATTTGCAGAAGAAGGATAATTTCATTGAAAATTTAGGTTTTGGGTTGTGTTCACTTGGTTTCCATTTCCTTGCATGTTGTGAAAATCACTTTTCCTTCATGCATAAATTGGATAACTTCGAGCCTTTTCATGGAATATTTATGAATTTGGTGATCTAGTTGATTTGTGAAGATTATTTCATTCTTCATTGCAGCTGTCATAGTTTTAGTGCAATAGGTAAAACTCCACCATCTTGGTGTATCACCTCCATTAGGATAAGTTTTATTTCGCATGCAAGGGTTTTAACCATTTTCTCACAAAAATAAAGTAGTAGGAGATTCATCAAGACAAGAAGCTTGTCCGATCTTCGAAGGTCTACTTTCAAGATATGCAACCCATAGGCCTGAAAGTATTCCCATGTTTCACATGATTTCTAGGTTTTACACTTAGTGTTTTTCAGGTGCAATCCTTAGTGACAACAATTCTTTTTTTTCCTTATAGCTCAAATGAGAAATATTAGAATACCACTCATTTGGGGTGTTAAAAAATAACACGGTAGGAAAACTTTCTAGAATTTCCTCGTCTTCCTTACTTTGATGAACTGAATCATTTTTTACTATTAGCTGACACAAACCTTTTCCCCAAACAAGATTTATGGGCTTAATCTTAAGATCATACTCCCAAATCTTGGCAATACAATTACCTCTCTTGGAGCCAAACTATTGTTGAGTGAGAATGACTTAACCACTATATCAAGAACCAAGACAAGTGCATGAGAATGTAGGATGTAGAACCTGAAATACAATTTCTTTAACCACAACAAAGGCATGATTCTCCATTTGGGAACATTTCATTTCATGAGATTTCAAGGGATAACTCATGAAAGAGATATGAGATTCAATCCCCTGTTTATTCATCTGCATCAGGATAGCGAACATAGTATGCTCAAAAGCATAACTGTTCATGATAAAGTCTCTAGTATAATCAGGACAAACCAGAACTGGAGCATGAGCAATGGCCTCATTATTCTCATTGAAAGTAGTTGTCCCTTCGAAATTACACTAGAAAACAACTTTACCTTTCATCATATCAATAATATGATTAGTCTTCTTTGTAAAGTCAGGGATAAATCTACAAAGAAAATTCACCTTCCCAAAGTAAGAATGAATAGTCGTCTTACTGGTGGGTAGTGCAATATTTTGAATAGATTTAACCTTTCAAGATCAATCTTAACCCCTTCTTTGGATGCAATGTGTCCCAAGAGCTTCCCTTCCGTTACCCAAATAAATGACTTCTTGGGATTGAGGAAAAGGCCATGCTTGTAGCATCTCTCAAGCACCTACTGTAGATAATAAAGGTGATTATCATGGTCTTTGGAGAAAAGAGTGAGGTAATCAAGATAGACAACAATGAACCTACCAATAATGCCACAAAAATCCAGATCCATAGCTCTTTCAAAAGTAGCACCTACATTTATTAACCCAAAAGGCATCTTGCGATATGCAAATGTGCCCAATGGAGTGGTAAAATTTTCCATGGAATAATAATTACCAAATGTCTTGGTCAAGGTTAGACCAAGTGCATTAGCTACTTTGAGAGGCATAACATTATCTAAGGCTCTAGAATCAATAGCACAATTACTTAACTTAAAACCATTAATCAACAAGGAGATATAGAAAGGATCAATCTTCCCTAGAATGGATGAAGGAATGGTAACAAGGTTATTTGGAAGATTCCTAGGCTCAAATAACAGAAGATTATTTTGGGAAGAACTTACAATAGGTCGAGGGTCTTTATCATTTACAAACTTGACCAAATGATCAAATTGGTCAAGAGTATCCTGCTGGTACTCAACTTCAGACATTTGAATTTTGGTCTTTTTAGCATGATCAATTTTATCAAAGGGTTGGTATGAACCAGGCAGAGAGGATGAAGAAATTTCTTGAGATTTAGGATTAATGGCACTGGGTTTTACTGCATTTGAAACACTAGGAGGTTGCATCTAGATGCACTTACTTGGCTATCACTCATTATAATTTTAGGTAAAGTTGGAAGTGGAGTTCCCCTCTTTGTATTGGTAATACGCAGTTGAGGAGTATCCTTCTTCTTCGTCCCATCATCTGTGGGATGATCAGGCTAGTTTTTAGAATGAGTGAGAACTGCATCTATCACCTTAGAGGATTCTTCAAAATACATATAATTGATTGTAGAATCATCGACAACTTATTCCCCATGCTCTTGGAAAAGAGTTGCAACATCTTATTCAAAAGATATGAAGTCACCTTGCTCTGCTTCAAAATATCCCATTGCTAAATTAGAAGGTGGAGCTTCAAGAGCCAACCTCTTTGGGGAAGGAGGAAGCTTAGCTTGGTTCTTAGTAGCATAATTGTTAGAATTGTTTGGGTAGGTTCTCTTCGAGATATCTTTTTAAGGAGCAGAGAAATAATCTTGAGATATTTGTTTCTTAAGGACAAGAAGCTTATTTGCTAACCTTTGCACCATTAGATCAATAGTACCTAAAGATGTTGACTCAAGCAACATATAAGGATGTTTAAACTTAATAGGATATTTTCTAATCTTACTAGCAAGGATACGATTGTTGGCAATATGCTGGATTTGGTTAAGTGTTGTCATTGATCTCAACGATGTATCTCGGTTGGATCTATCTCGGTTATTCTTGGTGATCTTCTTGGTTTTCGCTGTGATTCCGATCTGGTATGATAAGACCTTTGGAATCGATTTTGGATGCTTATTCTGATGGTTACATGATTTCTATATTCTAGTGGTTTCATGATTTAGTTATCACTTTCGGTATTTCCGGTTACCGGTTGGTTTATGCCTTTACCAGCTAGCTTTTGGCTTCACTGACTGCTGGCGTTCTCGATTAGCTTTACTGGTATGCTATTTTGGTGACTTGGTTAGTGGATTTTGGGTCCAGCTTATGGAATTAGTTTATTTAATGCTATTGGTGCTTCTTGATCATATCCCTAGCATTTGGTGACTTTGCATTAGATGGTGTGCTATTATGGTGGTCCTATTTTGATCTGGTTAAACTCTCACTGAGGGTTTCTACCGAAATGTGAAGCGTGTTGGATTTTGGTCTTAGTGGAATCCCCAATAGATATAATTGTTTGGTTACCTAATTTAGGTCCATGCTATGTAATATAAATCATAATATTGATCCAGTGGTATCATGTGATGTAACTTTTGTAATTATGGGTTTATGGGTTTAGGGTTTAGCCAACCTTGTCTATAAGGTTGATGATATGTATTTATAGGTGACTTATTCATGTAATTTGGTATGCGATGGTTATGGCTGGTTAAGTATGCATTATCAGAGAAATAATTAAGTGCGAATAAATTCATATCATTCAGGTGAAGGTTGGAAAGGTTTTGTATTGCAGAGCAGACATCAATGTTTAATTGGAACTGTATCGGACATTAGTAGGTGCTACTTTCACAATTCATTTTTTTCAGATTGTAGTCTGATGTTTTTGTAAGTCAGTGAGACTTCCCTTTGTGATGAGTAGTGTTCTCTAGGTTGTTGGCCTTTCTACATGTGCATACCCCATTGTAATTATTCACAATACTACTGCAGAGTATTCATCTGATTGTGGGTAGGGTTTCCCACCGTGGTTTTTCCCTTTTTTGGGTTTTCCATGTCAAAATATTGGTGTTATGTGTGTTGTGATTTCATGTTATATTATTCATTGGGTTGTTCTCCAATTTAAGGTTTATAATTGAATTACTTGTTGTTATTGTTAGTAAACTGATTCATCCCCCCTTCAATTTACTACCATATATCATTGTATTCCAACAAATATCATCCTCTACTTCAGTTTCCATCATTTTTGCATGTGCCAAATCTCTGACTGGTGCTCTTCTTAGTAAGAAACTCACCTCTGGAAATTGGGAGTTGATGAAGAAACACTTGAGATTCTTATCAGTTGGTTGAGGAACTGTGGGAATGCGGTTTTGCAACTTATTGAACTTCGTGATAAATTCACGTATAGGCTCATGAGGTTCTTTCTTCATGTGTGTAAGTTGCGCCAGGAGGGCATGAACACATTCAACTATCTTGAATCCTTATTTTTGTGAGTATCATCAAATACATGGCCATTCCATCAATAAGTGCCTTGATTTGGGGGATAAAATTTAACAACTTACTGTAATTGGTACCATTCAAATATTAGATGACAATGATTTAGAATCCCATTTTATTCCTTCTACATAGCATTTAAAGTTCCTATTTTGTCACTCCTTGCTATGTGACATTGCTAGCTTACTTATTGGGGGCTCATTGTCATTAATGATAGTACAATTGCAGGTGCAATTGCACATAGGTACCAACATAGTATAATTGTTATTGTTTTATCCATGCTTGGGAGGGAAAAGTAGCCTTTCAATCCTTTTTTCTTTGTTGAGTTGCATCTTTTTATAACTTGATGCCATTTCTTGCATAGATTTATCATTCATGTGAGTACATATGTGTTCATTGTTTAGGGCTTATTCTTCCTTTGAAATGGTGAATCTTTTGTGAATAATCTCTCCTTAGTGAAAGTGTGCAATCGTTCACTAAGAATCCACTTTTTCTTAAAGCATTGGAGAAAGTGTGTATTCTTAGTCTCCTTCTCCTTCCAGAGATGGCATCATTATACAAGAACTCAATTTTTGGAGGTAGGTATCTTTGGTTAAATATCTCTTCCTCCTCTTTCAATCATACATCCCTCAAAATGATCCCTTTTCACTTGTTGCAAGATATCTTTGTTGGCAGCAGGGCAAAAACAATGCAGGAAAACTGAGAGGGGGGGGTGAATCAGTTTTCACCAAACTTAAACAAATTAACCACAACCTTAGATATAATAAGGAACAAAAATAGTAAAGATAAGCACCACATCAACAACACACATAACACATGGATTTTTGACGTGGAAAACCCGATCAAGGGAAAAACCACGGTGAGAACCTACCCACAATATGATGATACTCTACAATAGCATGTGTAAATATTACAATGGGGAGTGCACATGCAATCGGGAGCACTGCCTAGAGATCACTACTCAAATACAACAAAGGGAAACAACCTAGAGGAAGGCTCAAATTCCTTACAGAGACCAAACAACAATCTGGTTTACATGAACTGAAAGAATAGCATCTCCAAATGCATGGTCAGAGTTCCAGTTAAGCACACTATCTGCACAACAACACTTTTTTTCTCTTCTCCACTACCAAAGGATAAATTATCTTGTTTGCATATACAATACTCTCACAAATCATAGATACAACCACATACACTCAAAAACACACAACTTACATGACTACAACACTTATTTATACAAATCATCAACCTTAACCTTAAGGTCGACTCAACTCATAAGATCTAATTACAAAATTACATCACACGATACATAAATCCATAGCTGGACCAATAAAATATCGGCAAGGACATAGCATGGACCCAAATTAAATCCTTGAACATGCAACACCACCAAATAATTCACCAAGATCATCCGCAACACGCTAAACCACCGAATATGTCGCATAACATGAAGAATACCACTGGAGCAATAAAATCTTCAATAACGTGCACCATGATCAATGCAGACCACCAAAACACATAGAAAACAATCAAAGAACATCAACAAGCAATGTGAATTTCATCTCAATAGACATAACAACTCGAATAACAAGAATCATCATTATTACATCATTGGAGCTCAAGAACACCAACTGATAAACTAAAAGATACGCTTGTGAAGTTCCAAGTAATGAACCACTCGATCTGATGACACAAATGAACATCCCAAAGACTCCAAAATCCACAACTCAAGATTAATCATTCAGGAGAAATATGGATCAAATATCACAACTCTACAACATAAAACCAATAAAAAAACCAACCAACACACCAAATCACATAACGTGACCAAATCATCTTCCAGAACACTAAAACACATAATGAATCAACTAGTGTTAAGTATCTCAAAACCCATTAATCCACATCAACACATGTGTAACAAATCACCAAAACAACTCTTTGCAACAAACCAATTCTCTACAACATAGGAATATGTTTACATCAATGACAACAACACATTCCAACAACTCTAATATCCAATAATCTCTTTTACAACTATCTCTTCCTTGCCTCAAAATATTTATACCCTCTTTGTCTTGGATGCCATGAACATTGTTGTTAGAATCAATGATAGTCCCAAAGACACTAAGAGGGGGGGTGAATCAGTGTCTAACTGGTTACAAAATATTTATACCTATTTAAAGCTTTTCATCCCAAAGCAGCGTACCCATAAATAAGAATTAATGCAGCAAATAAGAATAATAGAGACAACATAGAAAACACACCATAACACAAGATATATAACGAGGAAACCCGGTGTGGGAAAAACCTCAGTGGGATTTAAGACCCACAATATTTACTCACTGGCCAATGAATAAATACTACTTACAATGAGGGACCTGCACATGCAGGGAGGCCAACAACCTAGAGCTCACTGCTCAATAAAGAGTCACACTGACAACAAAAATGGATTGTCAAAATCCAATGCAGTGTACTGCTTCAAAATAGCATATCTCATGCCAGGTTCAGTACTAGTTTAAGCTCAGTCAATAACCAAAACCTTTGTTGTCAACTATATCACCTTATACAAAATTGTCTTATACTTCTCATCTATCTTCCTTACAAAAATGACCTATAAGATCTCATACATATATGAGTCTTTTACAATATGCCATGTCGGCTTTTACAAAAGATAATTACATTAAAAATAAATAAACAAAATTTTATTCCATGTCGGCTTGAGTGTCGGTATGCATTGTAGCCGATGCCGCTGAAGTGCCTGCCTGTGTATGTAGAAGTCTATTGCCAGTGTCGGTAACTTCCGGTTGGTTTCCAAATGATTGCCAGTTGGTTGCAATCAATGACAACATCAACGATTCTCATAATAGTGTAGAATGCCAACAATCTCCCCCTTTGGCATTGATGGCAACACTCATTCGAAAAATCCAAAAACTGTTCCCAAAAACTGAAGTCCAAAAAATTTCAAAAAGATGTGCTCCTTCTGAGCAAGTGATTTCCTCTGTATAAGTATTTTTTTCTCCACTACTCCTGCTTTGACATCAATGACAAAGGTTTGTCAAAAATAATCAAATGAGTGCAAAAATTTCACCTCAAAGTCTGTAATCGGTTGGTTACAATCTGAAAGATATCTACCAAAACTAAATTTAGACTATGCATAAAGCTTTTGCTATCATTCAAAGTTGCCTTAGTTTGTTGGATCGTTTCGGTGAGATAATGCATGTGTTCTTCCGATGATCGCTCTCCTTGAACTAATGCCTTAGAGATTTCAATTCTCTGAGAGATAAGATTGTCCAGCTTAGGACCAAGTTTATTTTTAAGTTCATGGGAATTTGACCTTATCCTTTCCTTCTCTTTCTCAAGTTTTGGTATCTTCTCCTCAAAAATTCCATTTCCTGCTTAAAAACTGATATATGTCTGGATGAGCCAATTATATTATCAGCTATGTCATAGATTTCTTTCTATGTTTTATTGATCTCCTTATCTATGTCTATTGTCAAAAGTTGAGGTTTGTATGTTTCCCTATATAGCTCCTTGTACTCCAAAATTGTAGAGTTAAGTATCGGTATTAATGTGTTCAAGTGTCTTGTACACTTCTTTATAGTGTCTTCAAAGAATTTGTTTTTCTCTTTTTCAACTCTCTCCTTGATTGTGTCATCATTCACCTTATCAATAGTTGCTACATTATCAGCAATAAATTTGGACAATGTGTCCAATTTACCTAAAGAATCCTTAATATGATCTATGTTAAAATTTGGTGCAACCAACTTAAGAATAGGTAAAGTGTTGTCAATTGCCTTGTAGGCCAATGCATTGCAATTCATTATCTTCTTGATTAAATCCAAAAGTACCTCTGTAACATTGGTAGGTTCGAATTCACCTGTAGATGTGTCGGATGTCTGACCAATTATCTTTATTTCCTCTTTGCTTCCATCAGATGTATCCATTTTTCTTGCATTTACCTCCAGTGGATCAGTCTGGGTTTGCATCTCAACCTGCAAAGGTTTCTCAGACTGTTTTAATGTCTCTATGATTGCCAGTTTCTTTGTTTTTGTGTGTACCTCTGCCTCAGTTTGTTTCTCTGTTGGTATCTTTGTCTCCGGTGGCCCTGTGCAAGTACCTTTATCTTCAGTAGGTTTTTCAGTCTATGTCGGTTGCTCTTCTTGTGTTGATGTCATAGTTTCAATAGTTTCTACCCGTTTCTCTACTATGTTGCTATTGTCAATATTGTCTGCCTTAACTTCAGAGTTATCCTTATCCACAACAATGTTTACCTTTTGAGTATCCACATTCATTGTAAAAAGTATCTCTGATTCAGGATTTGTATCATCATGTCTTATTCCTTCTGTGTCAATAACTGGTGGATCTTCTGAGTGTACCGGTGCATTATCCAAGGGTGGCGGTGGAAGATTGTCAGTAATCTTGATGTTTGGAACTCCACCAATTTTTCCTTTACCTTTGTCCTTTTGATAAACCTTAAATGTCTTCTTAGGTCTGTTCATTTCCTCTTGTTTTTCTTTCTCCACAAAGAATATATCCCAGTTGTCTGCTATTTCTTCTGCAATTTCCTTCACTCTACCAGCCATCAGGCTTACCTGCCGATGTCCACTAGCAAATACTGATCGGTTAGCCTCAGAAATAAGTTCATCAATTTCTTCTTTGGAGTTAACCGAGTGAACTGCCAAGAGTGCTTCAACCTTCAATTTCCTGTCTAATTCCATCAGTGATAGCCTTTTAGCTTCAAGTCTCATGTAGAGATCATTTGGTAGCTCCTCAACAACTTCAATCCAAAATTTCTTATAAATGTATAAATGAAGAATAATGCTTTCTTCAATAGTGTTTCTGTCAGTATCTTTTGAAGAAGTATACCATTTGATCATATTAGACAAATTACCTTCCTCAGTTATTTTATTCAGTAAGTCATTCAATGTGGAGTTTGTCAGTGTCTTTTTCTTCTTAGGTGTGAGTTTCTTCTTGGGTTCCCTAACCACCTGCTATTTCTTCGGAGAAGGAGAGGGTACTGGTGAGGGTTTTCTCTTCCTTTCCACTCTTTTGAACTCAGTTGCCTTACTACTGTCACTGCCAGAAGATGTGTCAATCGGTGAAATATGTGCCTTCGGTTGAAGTCCTTCAAGCTCACTAGCCTATATGCCACTAAGGTTCATGAAATTTTCTTTGATTTCCTTTAATTTCTTGGATGCATCCCTAATGTATTTTTCTCTTCTCTTAGTCCTTTTCTGCATAGACACTTTATTCTCTATGGTTTCTACATATCCAAAGAATTATTCAGATGGCTCTCGAGGTGCATCAAGTAATGCTTTTGGATACGTTTCTAGAACATGTAGATCAACCTCATAACCCATTTCAGTAACCCAAATAGTTCTAGGGCTTACTGCTTCCATCCAGGTTTCATCTCTTTTGATAACAAAGTAGATTTCCTTGTCATATTTCTCAACTATGCTTTGAGGAATCCTTTCCCTAGCTCTCATCTTAGATCGAAAAGTTTTAAAGTAATTTGTTATGTTATTGTCTCTATCAGTTCCCATTCCGGTAAAAGATTCCTGTAGTTGTTTTCCTACCGGTATATCATAACCAAAGTCTTTAGGTCTTGTACTGGGGATCTCTTTGGTGAAATATAGCATTAAACATACCAGAAGGTTTCCAAAGTGGAAAGTACCCTTCTTGTCTCCTTTAATCTTTTTCAGGTTGTCAATAAGCTCATCTTTTAACCATTCACACACATCTATCTTAGTAATGTTGTTTATCATTTCATGTGCACTGTAAATACAAAGATTGGAAACAAAATTGAGTCTGTTAGCATGTGTGGCTTTGTATCCAAGAACCATGCTTACATATCTCACATTAATGTCCTTAATATCATTTACTCTAAGTGATCTACTATCAGATGTTTCTCCAGTTAGGCTTGTCACCATTTTGTTGGGAATCTTCTTTGTCTTATCAAGTCTACTACCAGTTGAGGTTAAACCAGTAACTGCCCTAATTGCTTCTCGGGCTATCTTGCAAATAGAATCCAACCATAATAATTCTCCATGTGCTCTACTTAATAAAATCCTTACCACTTCCTCTAAAAATTGAGGGATATTCAGTATCTCCACAAAACCTAAAGTTTCCACAATCTTGTGTTCGGGTTTAACAATTCCATGTTCATCACAAATGACCTTATTAAACATTTTCATCAACTCCTCAAATCCTAGATCTTCTATATTGCAATGTATATAAATCCCAGGGTCTCCTGCAAATGCTACTCCCTTAGGTACTTTTGAAAAAGCCCATATAGAGTCGTCTTGCTTCGTAATTTCAGGAATTATTTTGAAAACTGGCCTAGGGCATTTCACATTTTCCATAATGGTAGGGTTCAGAATAAATTCGGGAATAGAAGATGAAGCAACCATTATGAAAAATACCTCTTATTCGGATGCTTGCTAAATGCTTGAAAAACACTTCTTAGATTTGCCTTGAATGCCTTTACTCGATTTCGCGCTCACAGGAAGTTTGAATGCTCGGTGAGTTTCAAATGAGGGTTTCCCGGTGCTTTATAGACAAAAATTTCTTCAAAACATCATTAAATGCTTGCCGGTTAAGTGAAAACTTAACACACCTGCCAGTAAAGAAGAAATGTATCTTCTCACCATCAATTGAGGGTAGAATGCATGTTTTTCAATTCACTGCCATGCCCCCAAGGGATTATTCCTCAGTTAGATGAAGAATCTCCTATTGGTGGAGGATTACTCTGTTCTACCAGTGAAGATATAGTTTCATCAGTTCTCTGATCTCTTTTCTTAATCCATTGTTTAGAAAATTCTTTCTTTACTTCTTCTACCTTCTCTTTTCCCTTCAAGCTAGATCTCATATTGTTTACCGGTGCATTCTTGCTTCTGCAGAATTTAGCAATATGTCCAATCTTGTTACAAGCATAAAAAGTCACATTATTCCTCTGAATAGCCTTTCCATATCCTTTACTGGTTTGTGATCTGCATTGATTAGATAAATGTCCATATCTTCCACAAACATAACATTTCACATTCATTCTACAATTTTCTGAATTATGACCAACTTTGTTGCATTTGGAACATTAACTGATGGGTGAGTTTGTATTCTGATTATTTCTAAATCTACACTGATTTTCTCTATGACCATATTTGTTGCAATTGAAACATTTGCCATTAAATTTATAAGCATTAGGTTGTAATACTGGTTTGTTCTGATCTAGATTGTTTGTAGTACCAGAACTTTCTCCAACTTCAAATCCAAGTCCATTAGTATCTCCATTAGGTTTCTGACTTTTCAGCATGTCATCAAGCTCCTCTGAACTTTTCTTGAATTTATCTTTGTGTTTATTTGCAGTAGCCAACTCATTTTTCGGAATTCCAACTTGTCTCATAAGCTCAGTTTTATCATGTTGCATGTGAATTAGATCTGTCTTCAACATATCATTTTCATGACTAAGTCTCAAATTTTCATTTCTAGCATCATTAAGTCTCCTAGTCAAGTCTTTTTCATTCTTCTTCATGTCTTCAATATCTTTACATAACCTCATAGTCATATCTTTCATTTAATTCTTCATATTACTGTTTTCTTGTCTCAACTTGTTTGCAATATCTCTAAGAGTTTCTTTTTCATCATCATCTTTCTGCATCATCTCATGAAGCTTTTTTCTTTTATTTTGTGCTATAGCAAAGTTCCCCTGAAGTCCTTTAATGAATTCCTATGCAGTCCTTAGATCATCTTCAAGTTTGATATTCTTTAACTTTTCTACATCAAAATCTTCAAGGGCTCCTTCCAACTGTTTTCTTCAGTTCTCCATTTATACCGGTGTTAGAATCTTCCTCAAGCTATTAGGCTTTTGAAAATAGAGGACCAGAGTCTGATACTAATTGTTAGAATCAATGACAGTCCCAAAGACACTGAGAGGGGGGGGGTGAATCAGTTTCTAACCGGTTTACATAATATTTATACTTATTTAAATCTTTACATCCCAAAACAGTGTACCAGTAAATAAGAATTAATGCAGCAAATAAGAATAATAGAGACAACATAGAAAACACACCATAACACAAGATATTTAACAAGGAAACCCGGTGTGGGGAAAACCTCAGTGGGATTTGTGACCCACAATATTTACTCACTGGACAATGAATAAATACTACTTACAATGAGGGGCCTGCACATGTAGGGAGGCCAATAGCCTAGAGCTCACTGCTCAATAAAGAGTCACAGTGACTACAAAAATGGATTGTCAAAATCCAATACAATGTACTACTTCAAAACATCATCTCTCTTGCCCGGTTTAGTACCGGTTTAAGCTCAGTCAATAACCAAAACCTTTGTTGTCAACTATATCACCTTATACAATATTGTTTTATACTTCGTATCTATCTTCCTTACAAAAATGACCTATAAGATCTCATACATATATGAGTCTTTTACAATATGCCATGTCGTCTTTTAAAAAATATAATTACATTACAAAACAATAAACAAAAGTTTATTCCATGTCGGCTTGAGTGTCAGTATGCATTGTTGTCGATGTCGGTGAAGTACCTGCTGGTGTATGTATAAGTATATTGTTGGTGCTAGTAACTGCTGGTTGGTTGCCAGATGATTTCCAATTGGTTTCCATCAATGACAACATCAACAATTCTCATAAGAGTGTAGAATGCCAACAATTGTTACTTAAATAATATCTCCTTGGTGTTGAACATGTTTATCCTTATTCTTTTCTACCTTAAGACATGAACATAGGATTACGTTGACATCTTAAGAGGGGGGGGGGATATGTGTGGCCTCCTAGTTACATTTTAAACTATCAAATATAAATTTGTGATTGTTTCATACTCATGTTTTGTCCCTATTTTATCTAAACAATTTGGGATTGCTGCATAGTTATGTTTCATCCCTATTTTATCTAATTACTTTTTATCTAATCACTTCAGGATTGTTGGATTCATGCTTAATCTTTTTTTTAAGCACCATTTGTCTTAGACAAGGTGTTGTATTCTCATGTTACATTATTGAAACTATATGTTTTCTATCATGCGTCTTATACAGGTTGTTGCATGCTCGAAACTAGACCAAAGTCTTAGATAAGGAGCTTCATTCTTGAAACTAGACAACATCATAGCAGGATGAGTTGACTAGTATAACACAATTTTATAGACATTTTGACTCTTCCTTTTCCTTCGAGAGATGAGTTGACTAGCATAATACAAGTTGCTAGGCCTTTCAACTCTCTTTTTCCATGGATCACCTAACATAAGAAAATTTGATAGCCTGTAGAGTCCATGTTTCTTCCTCTCTCTCTCTCTCTCTCCATGAACCCATATCATAACATAATTTGCTAGCATTAGATCATGGTATTTTATTCTTTCTATTGATGTATGTCCTTTCTCTTTCTATAAGTCCACTTTTGATCTTGCATAAACATGTCAAGAATGATATTAGTGATTGATAAATTTTGATTATCAAGGTCTCTTCAACTAGTTGACTTGGATCTTTGTGTTTTGGTACTAACTTTGTTTTATTTTGTGTATACTAGAAGCTTACTTGCATGGATGGATAAGATTATATGCTTGGGGTCTTGACCTCCCTCAATATTATCCTATCCCTAGTTTATCTTTCTTTGAGATTATCTACCTTTTCATTTATACTTTACCATGAGTATGACCATAAGATCACACTCCACTAAAGTGGGGGATAAATGTAACATCATAAACTATACATCTTTATTAGTGTGTCCAATTTCACACTCTCCTAGCTTATTTTAGTATTTTATGTTCCTTTATGCATTATAGGACCTTTATTGTAATTAGTTGATATTTAATTCAATATTATGAGTCTTATCCCATTTTATTACATCAACACTCCATTATTTGGGCCCTTAAATCTAGGTGAGCCATTTATCTTTTTGTCTTGATTTATCCTCATCCTACCCCAATTTCAACTTTCAAAACATATTTCACATATCTATACATCATATTTTGAGCCATCAAGCTAAAATTAGCATTAGAACCCCGTTATTTTGCATCCCTAAAAATTTAGGATAAAATTGTCAGGACCAGGATGATCACATGCCCTTCGTCTTGCACTTTTTTCTCCAAATTTTGGGAGGATAATTAGGTGATCCTACCCTATTCAAATCTAGCTCTGTGTGAAAATACACTAAATCTAGGTCAACCTAAAGGAGATTTTAATTATGAAATCCCTATATAATCCATTCTCCTCAATTCATTTCAATATCTAGAACATCTCATCTCATGCTATCATTATCATCCAATTCAAGAGAAATTATTCTTCTTCAAGAGAAAATCTAATTCAAGGAGCAACAAATTACATCAAGACATCTTCATGTTATGTTTTAATTATGATTTCATGATGTATTTTATATGATTTATCCTGTTATAGCATGAACACGTGGAGGACTTATCCTAAGAGCATCACATCACCTGTTGAGGGTATAATCATCTACATTCAAGCATTTCAATTTTAGATCTAGCCTTACCCTCAAAAGGCAAGATTTCCAATTCAATTTCTATTTTAATTAGGGTTATTTCCAAGCTCAAGGTTTGACCTAGGCGTGTTAGTGTAAAATTAGGGTTTCACCAAATATGATAATAAAACCAATAATCTTACTAAGGGACCAAAATATTAAAAGAGGGGTAAATCCAATAGATCTAGCCACAATTCAATTAGGAAAAGTGGTGAAATTCTGATTAGATTTACTTGTTTGTTTGCTACCACCTTTTAGTTAAATTGGATTTGACTTGTATGATCTAGGATGAAACAATAGAGAATTGAAGTGATACAGTAATAACATATTATTACAGGTACCAGACAGAGCCACATACATGGATTTGAGTAGAAGAATAAGATCAAAACATGTTCTTGAAAGTTTAGGCTGAATTGTCAAGACTGAGATGGTAGTTCTACCTGGTCCTATAACTCTAAGAGACACAAGTGGGATCATTTTAGGACTAGGGAGATGCATTAAATCCATTATCAAAAGCTTAGGCATAATTCTCAGGACTGGGATGATAGGCCCCCCTAGTCCTCTGCTTTGTGCTCCATCAAAATTTGAATTTGTTTGTCATTGTCAGCTTTATCAAAAAATTTAATTACAACTCTTGTTTCAACTCTTTACACACAAAAAGAGAGGAAAAAGGGTTGTGGATAGGGGTTTTACTTAGGTCAAACTCTAGTTTAGGAATTAACCTTGAATTGAATAATGTAAATACTAGATCTACAATGGCTGGTGAGAAGATTGATGATGCAATTCTCTTTTGATATGATCATAAATGTTGGATGTAATAGCATGACAAGCACATGAACATGAAATACCTAATTGAACATACATGCTTGCATTACGATTGATGTGACTTTGCTCCATGATGCTTGAAGGATGAAATGTTGCCTTGAATGCTTGAGAATTCTTGACAAATGCATGAATGGTGGGGTATGTTAGTGGTGCTCAAATTAATTGCTAGGATGTCTTTACATAGGGTTACTTGGGTAAGCTACCAATTAGGCTGACCTCCAATGGTCGTGTTGATAAATGGGGACCAAAATCCATCGGGGAGGGAGAGAGCCCACCCAAATTCAAATTGGGTCCTGTTTAAGGGGGACTAGGGTGGTGGGGCACCCTTGTCTATACTAGGGCACCACCATGCCCTAGTCATCCAAAAATAGGACCAACAAATCAGCAAATGGGGGAGTACAACTCTAGGATGGGGCCCACTTAGCTATGTCAACATGTGGCATCAGAGTCGGTGAAAAGTGGCACCAAAATAAGTATAGGGGGAATGAATATTGGACATGCTAAGGTAGGAGTAGAAATACAAGGTGTGAATTATATCGGTTACAATTTATGATGCTACATTTAGCCCACACTTTAATGGGAGTATGAACCTATGCCAATACTCACAGTAAAGTAGAAAGAGGAGGAAGGGAGAGAGGAGCAACTAAAGAGATGGGACATCACTAATTTTGAGGAATCAAGCCCCTAATCTTAGGATTTTAACTCACAATCACATGCAAGGACACATAAAAACAAGAAAAATACAAAAAAAAATTCAAACCAAGACAAACAAAGATAGAAGACACACAACACAAGGGGTTAGTACTAAAAACAAAAAGCTCCAAGTTAACTAGTTGAAGAGACCTTTATAGTCAAATTCCTTAGCTACTAATATCATTCTCGAGATGATATTACAAGAACATAAGTGGTCACATGAAAGAGAAAGAACATCCATCGAATGATGAACCATGATCCAACAAATAGAAAAGCTATGAGCTCATGAGGAGGAGAAAGGAGAGAACATGGACACCATAGGCTAGAAATTTGTGTTATGTTGGGTGATCCATGAGAAGGGAAGCAAGAGAAACCATGGAATCCATAGGATAGCAAGTTGTGTTATGCTAGTGATCCACGAGAACACGAATTCTCATAGGACAACTAATTGTGTTATGTTGTATGATTCATGCAGAGAAGGAGAGTCATAATAGTTTAGAAAGTTGTGTTATGCTAGTTCCATGCATCAAAAATGTCACACAAGGAGGATTGAATGGTTTAACAAGTTGTATTATGCTATTCAACCTACCTTACAAAAGTTGAAAAAGGAAAATCTTAAGGTGTAACAAGATACATTATGATAGTCAACTCACCTAGCTACATATGTCATCATCTGGTTTCAAGAGTTAAGCATCTTGTGTAAGAGTTATGTTTGGTTTCAAGCATGCAACAACCTATATAAGACTTGCAATTGAGAAACACAAATGTCTAGTTTCATAAACATCTCGTACAAGAGTTAGGTTTGGTTTTAGGAATGTATACCTCATATAAGACATACAAAAGGATTATGTCTAGTTTAAGGAATGAAGCATGTCATCTAAGAGTTAGGTTTGGTTTCGAGCATGCAACAACCTATATAATACATTGAAAATAAAAAATATGGTACAAGGAGGGCATGGTGTATGACACCCCATTAAGATTTAAACATAGCAACATGTTGATGTCTTACTTAAGGAAGATAGAAATAAGGGTACACACATTCATCACCAAGGAGATATCCTTCAGGCAACAATGTTTATAAATCCAAGCTAAAGAGACATGACTGTTATAAGAAAGGAAAAGATAGTTGTAAAATAGATATCTTGCAACAAGTGTAAGGGGAATCCTTTGGAGGAGAAGGAGGAAGAGATCTTTTCTCAAAGATACCTACCTCTAAGAATGGATTTTGAACAAAAAATAACATCATTGACCAAAATAAAGGAAGAATAACAAGAATTCACACATTCCTCCTATTTCTAGGAAAAGGGATTCTTGATGAAGGTTAACACCTTTTGACCCAAAATGAGGGATTTGTTTATAATAGACATACATCATCAATTGTAGAAGAGGTTGTACTTAAGGATACATACCTCTTGCATAAGAGAGAATCCTTGAGAAAATGATAATTTCACACAAGGAATAATATTGTATCATAAGAAAACAACACTCATTAGAGGAAAAGTGGATCCTTATAAAGGATAAGAGATAGAAGATAGAATCAATGCCCCCAAGCATAGGGACAAAGAGAAGGATTTCAATCCTTCGAAAGAGAGATCATACATAAAATATGTATTACTTCAAACAAACAATAGGTCCTAACCAGGTAACACACTTGTACTCACATACACGACAATTGAATGCAAGAAAATACATCAAGTAATAAAAAATACAGCTCAAAAGAAGAGGCAATCTTAAAAAATAAGAAAGAGATGAATATATGATCTTTTATCCCAAGCAAGGAGACAAGGAAGAATTATGTTGTTGTCCAAGTAATATTGGAGTTAAAAATGCATCACCTCACATGCAAAAGAGCCCCCAATAAAGTTAAACTACTAATGTCATAGGGTGAGGAGAAATATAATAAGGTGAATGGAGTGCTTCCACCAAGAAAAATTGCAAGATCAATTATAAGAGCTATGCGAGATCCATCATATTGGTCTTGAAAAAATTATTTAAAATATTTACAATTTCCAAGAGAATGAGAATAACAACAATGAAAGAGAATACTCACCACCTTCTTTGTTCTTATTATTACATTTTATGAAATGAAATACAACATTCTTATCATACTTCAATCTCCAAAAGATTCTTGTAGATATTTTTTCTTTATTGTCAACATGGATAGGTCGTATCTCTTGAGATGGAGGACAAGGTATTCTAGTGGAAGGAGAAGGATGGTTTTCTTGAGGTAAAAGAGTTGGTAAAGAAGGAGGAGGATTAATTGATGTAGAAGCATGTTTGGATGGGCGATAGTTTTTGTGTCTTGCAAAATACTCCTTAAGAATTTGAACTTTATGAACATCCTCCACAAATATTTGAGAATTAGGATATCCTAGGCCTTCTTTAGTGAATTGTGTGAGAGGGTCTATAGGGATTTTAATTTCTTGTTAATGTTTTCCAAGTCCTTGTCCTCTATAGCCTTATTTTGAAATAATATCATATTCAACTTCATAAGATGTTCTCAATTGTGAAGGAGAAGGGATTTAATTATAGATTTGTTCAAAATTTGTACTATAAGGACACATAGAAGGGTCAAAGGGATAATTAGATGAAGAAGGAATATCTTTTTTAAGAAAACTATCCTTTCCATAATCAATTCATGTCCTATTTAGTAGGTGGAAAAGAAGGGTCCTTATCATCTAAGGGTTCATCTTTGCTTAATGTTATGTGAGGAGAAGCATAATGAGTATAATGCATAAAATCATCTTCCCTACAAATATGTTTATGATTAAGATAAGCCCTAGGAGAATACGTAGAATCTAGAGAGATTGATACACTTACTTTTTGACCTTGCCTCCCTTACACTAGAGTACGTGTATGAGAAGAGGGTGACATGTTTCTCTTCAATGCTTACTCTCCATTGGATAGATCATTGATAAGAGCATTGAATCTTTCTTCAGTTTCATGAGATACCCTAGGAGAGGTACAAGTGTTAGCCTTTTCAATGTCATCTCTAGGCTTATCATTGTTCTTTAAAACATTTTATGTAATCTACATATGCAATGCATTTTCTTAAAAAAGATAATTATAAGAAAACATACAACATTGATAAAAGCCTTGAGATATTATTTGCATGTAAGAAATATGTTGGAAATTCTATTGATGCCATATGCAAGAGTACTATGAATGAAAACAAGGTAAAGTGAAAGAAGCCATTATCCAACAAATGATTTTGGTAAATGTAATTAAGAAGCAATGTAATCACATTTGAAATAGAAAACCAATCAGATTTATTAAATTTCATTATGAAAACCCCCAAATCAGATTTGAAAAATTATAAAACCCCCAAGTCAATTTTAGAAGAATAAATTAGGGTTTTTATGAATTTAACCTCTAAATTTATGTAATTCAATTACACGAGTACAAAATTTAATGTTTAAGTGCATATGAATAAGATCTAACACAATGAATCATAAATAAGAATGGAAGACGTTGGGTTCACTGAAAATGTGTTGGTGAAATTAGGGTTTCACTAATTAAGATAATAAAGCCAATAATCTATTGGGTAAATCCAATAGATCTAGCCACAATTCAATTAGAAAAAGGGCTGAAATTCTGATTAGATTTAATTGTTTGTTTGCCACACCCTTTTAGTTAAAATTGGATTTGAATTTTATGATTTAGGATGAAGTAATAGATAATTGAAGTGAAACAATAGTAAAAGATTGCTACAAGGATCAAACAAAGCTAGATATAGGTATCCGAGCAGAAGAATAAGATCAAAACTTGTTTGTGAAGCTTTGGGCTGAATTGTTGGGACCTAGATAGTAGGTCTCCATAGTATTGTAACTTTGAGATAACCAAGTGGGATATTTTTTGGATCACTGAGACACACTAGATCCACTTTCATAAGCTTGGGCATAATTCTTCGGACTAGGATGGAAGGTCGCCCTGGTCCTCTTCTTTTCACTCCATCAAAATCTGAACCTATTCGTCATCATCAACTCTATTGGAATATCTAATTACAACTCTTTAGTCAACTCCTTGCACATAGAAAGAGAAGAAAAAGGGTTGTGGATAGGGGTTTGCCTTAGGTCAAACCCTGGTTTAGGAATTCACCTTGAATTGAATAATGTAAATACTGAAGTAAATGTTAGGGGATATACCTCAAATCTACAATGGTTGATGAGAAGATTGATGATGAAATTCTCTTTTGATATGATTACAAATGTTGGATGTAATAGAATGACAAACACATGAGCATGAAATACCTAATCAAACACACATGTTTGCATGATGATTGATGTGACTTTGTTCCATGATGCTTCAAGGATGAAATGCTACCTTGAATGCTTGAGAATAATTGATGATGAATGCTTAACAAATGCAAAATAATGGGATAAGTTAGTTATGTTCAAGTGAATTGGTAGGATGTCTTTATATAGGGTTGCCTAGATAAATTACTAAATAGGACACCTTCCAATGGTCAAGTTGAACCATGGGGACCAAAATCCATTAGAGAGGGAGAGAGGCTATTTGAATTCAAATTGGGTCTTGTTTAAGGGAAACGAAGGTGGTGGGGTGCCCTGGTCTGAATTAGGGCGCTACCACTCCTTGGTCCTGCAAAAATAGGACCAACAAATCAAAAAATGGGGGAGGAAAACTCTAGGATGGGGCCCACTTAGTGGCATCAACAACTGACATCAAAGTCAGAGCAAACTAGGGCCAAAATAGGCCTAGGGGAAATGGAGATAGGAAACACAAATGTAGGAGCATACAAATGAGGTGTGAATTGTACCTACTACAATTTATAATAATACATTAGGAAAACTCCTATCCACAACTTCCTTTCTCTCATCTTGTGTGTAGGTACATTTCATCGATGGAGACATGGAGTTTAGGAAACCTTTAGCAGACTAATGCAAACCCATTCTTAGAAATTACACCTGTTTTTCTTGGACCAGGGTGCTTGGGTTGCCCAAATCCTTAGGTTTTCCCTCCAAATTTGGCAAAAAGTTTAGTCTCAGTCTTAAGATGTAGATTCTCATATCCTGGTAAGGAAGTTAAGTAGTGAAACAACTTCCTAGACTAACCTTGAGAGGAAGGTAATGGAAAAACTTCTATAGATCGTTACAATAGTTACAAAAATTTAACATAAATAAACATAAATAACATGCATATCACAACACATTGATTTATGTTGGGAAAACCATTTTGGGAGAAAAACCCCAAACTCCAAAATCTGCCCAATATATTATTGAAGAATCAATAACAAATTACAATATACTTGCAGATCAAGCTTAAATTAATAGGAGTATGACCAACTAGAGATTCTGAAGTAACTCAATAGCCATAAGACTCTTACACACAACCTCTATCTCACACACATCATATATAGGAGATATGATACATTGAACTGTCAAATGATATTACAAAACCATGAGATAAAACCACAAAATAAAGTGGAATTGACCTTATCACCAATCTAGATGCCCTATTGTTGTGTGAAAATACAACATGCCCCATTTAGGCTACGAAATGGGGACCCACCAAATTTTTTTCTTAATGGGCCTTTTAATTCAGGAGATGAGGAAAATCGTCTCACAAGAAAAGATGATTGTAGGAATAAATAGGCAACTTGTGATAGGCTAACGGAAGTAAAAGTACAAGGTTCCTGATGGCCACTTACCCCACAAAATAGTTTTCATGAAGAATATCGGATTTTAAAGTATTGCGAGATGAAAAGGTGGAAGCGGTAAAAGTTAAAATGTCTCTATAGCTCGATGTTCTGCAACATCTAATTACTTAACAAGCAGAAGTGTGGGTATTAAGTAAAGGTTTTCCAAGTGCTAACCAAATCCCCAAAGGAGAAGAAGTAAAATTACCCCCGCAAAGGTATAGTTGAACTAAGAAGGTAATAGAAGCAGGTAGAAGCATCATCAGAGAAAAAGGATAAAAGGTCATAAAAGGCCATTGGTAGTATTGAAGAGTATTGCGAAGAGATTGCCTGAGTAATTTTGAGGGAAAAACATGTGTTAGCATCTTCAAAAGGAGGTACTCTGACCCAAGAATGTGGAAGTGCCATGGTGACCATTAGATATAGCTTTTTTTGAATTTCCCTCCAAGTAGGTGCTTTTATCATGTCAGTAGCTTTCCATGCACCAAATTAAGCATAGGACATGACTGATTCTTAAAAAGAAAGCGACAGTAGTGGCATAAATTATGCAGCATAACAATTTGCAATGTCATAAGTTGTAGGTAATACAAGAGTTGATACATGAGCAAGCCTAGAGCATCTCGATGAGTAGTATACTCAAACTCTTCTAGTGATTCTACCAGCAAAGTAGGTAAGTACCCTAACTTAGCTCAGTGAATTCATATGAAAGGTTGTCAGTTGAAAACAAAGTAAGATTAAATCTCTTAAATGCTTAAAATGTAATATTCATAGAAATAATATAGGGAATGTTAGCAGGGAGAACAAAAAACAAGGTAATGGGTACCAAGAAAGTTGAGCTAAAGAGGGAATTTGAGTGGAAATTTCCCCAAATAATGCCCAATACCAGGTTTTATTTGGATACCCATTTGGAAGAGTGCAACCTCGCTGACCTCATCGATGGGATGAGTGAACCAATTTCCATAGAGGAAATGAAGAGTATGGGGTAAAACAATCTAATACAGGCAGTAGGGTTTCTGGTCGCTACAAACGCACATGATTTAGTCAAGTAATGCATAAAACATTATGATGCAGCCAAAAGACAAGCCATTTACAATAATAAATTATATGAAGACCTGATGTCTAGAGGTATAAAAGAATTTCTTGGGATTCAAACCCCAGTAGGGTGGATAAAGAGAAGCAAAAGACAAGCAAAGAAGGAATTTTAGGAGTCAAGGTTAGCGTGCGAGAAAACTATATGCGAAGAGTGGTACATCAAGAAACAAGGAAAAACATTGGCAAAGTTGCCCACTCTAGTATTAAGTAAGGAAATGCACCCATATGTGTACATTGGGATCACCTATCTTAGTAGGATAGCTGGATTGGAAATCAACATCATATTTCATGAGTGGATGTTCACTTACATTCAAAGTTTGAGGCAAAATAAGGGAACTTATGATTGGGCCCAATTCATTAGTGACTCCATATACCATTCCATAGATGAAACATCACAAAGACTTTGCATGTCTTCGTACATAGTATATGCATGCACAATAAAAGCAAACATTCAAGGGTTGAACATTGTATGACTTCTAGGAAGAGAGCCAATCCACAACCCATTATATGCATATTTCTTGCAATTGGAAAAGAAAGAATCAGTGTTATATTATAAATATTTTAATGACTACTTTATCATGAAGCTTGCTTGGGAATTAGATGGAAGACTTGGTGAAAGGGTGTCAGAAGAATTAAGAAAAGTGATTCAGTGTTATAGAGGTTGGTATATACAATTTCCCACATCGTCATACTATTATTTAGAGGATCCGGTTAATATTGAGAGGGGGGGTGATTTAG
Source organism: Cryptomeria japonica (assembly GCF_030272615.1). NCBI lineage: Eukaryota > Viridiplantae > Streptophyta > Pinopsida > Cupressales > Cupressaceae > Cryptomeria > Cryptomeria japonica. Next base: position 396,980,024 of record NC_081415.1, read on the forward strand.
TATTAACAAAAAATTGAAATCTTAAACAAAACTGATCAATACTTCACCAAAATAGATTATAACTAGTACCGGTAGCCACTGAAATCAATCTACTAATAAGATTTATCAAATTGCTCATTTAAGTGTTCCATATCATGCATGCAATAGAAAGATATCAACTTAACACAAAAAAAATCAATCAACACATGAACACCAGGATTTTCATGTGGAAACCCAAATGGGAAAAACCACAGTGGGAATTGGTACCCACAAGATTTTTGTAATCTTTCGAAATGCACCCTGTTAGGAGCCTAGCCCGGTTAGGACCTTACAATTATGTCCAGTTAGGAGGAGACCCTATTAGGAGTCCCCCGGTTAATGGATTTACCTCAACCCTATTAGGAACTTTACTCTGTTAGGAGTAACCTTGTGAAAGGATTTAGAACCCAAGCTAATGAGTCACCCGATGAAGGGATTTATACAATCAGGCCTGGCAGGACCTACCCGGTTAAGGAATTTTGAGTCTGCTGCAACTATTAGGGAACAAAAGATGTATGATCTAAAAAAAACACTTTTTGTTTGCTTGTACAGATCCTTTTCTACTCTAATCTTCTTATCTTGCAGACACACACATTGGTTAAGCAACACACTCTTCTTTTGATCACTGACACAGTAAATCATCACAGACTTACCTAAATATAATTTGCAACTTAGTTAGTTACAAAAACCTAACCTCATACTAAGATTTACATCATAGATCATCACAGATCTTTACAAGTCATTACAGATCATCATATGGATCGTTACAACAAATTACAAATCAATTACAACCATTGAATGATCACCACACATTGATTTGATACACTTTCAGACCCTTAGCTCATTCTACTAAGCACTTCACTCATTCCCAATAAATTCACTCTTTGTATGCACCAAAACAACATCTTATCACTTTATGCAGATTCATCCACATTATTACCATCTTACAAACATAATGTAATACACCACCGGACTCAAAACCATTACCGGTTATAAGATTTGAATACTGGTTCATAAACCCTACTAAAAGCTTACAAAAAATACATTAGTCAATCACAAACATGACTTTCGATAGCCAAAACATGATGCGGTTCCGGTCATAACCTCATTACAATGTTACAAACACATATTTCAAACCGCAACACCAAATTCTTCAACAATCTCTAGATTCAATCACTTAAGCATAACATAGTTTCACATTTACCAGTTAAAGTTTTATTTGCCAATTAACTATCAAAACCATTCCATAGCTTTCTGATCAATCATAGACGACTTAGATAACACTATAGAACAATGTAACCATAGTTGCCATCAATGACAACACAAACTGATCATCAAGTCATCAAACAACATCTCAACTATATCATCACCAACAGTCCTTATACCGGCTCATCAATATGATCAACAATTATGCCAATATCCATTCACATTATCAGTTATGCCAATATGCCAACATTATCCCCCTTTGGCATTGATGGAAACACTAAAAAACCTCATCATGATGAACTAAACTGATTTGTTTTGTAATTTCTCTCCTTCTCAACATCCCCTTTGTATTTCTTCTATCGATTATCTAGTTCTTCTTTTTCTCAACTAGTTCTTCTCCCCCCTTGACAACAATGCCAGAGGTGCAAATACCTCTGCTATCTTCATCTCTTCTTATCTCATTGTATTTGCTCCCCCCGAGGAGTAGTCCACTTCACATCAATCCAAAACTAAAAGATATTTAGTGAATTCGCCAGATTCATGCATCACCATCATCTTAGTTGATCTTGTGTAGGGGTACAACCCCTAATCTACCTCTAAGATATTCAAAGGTTGTCTTAGGAAAAGGTTTAGTGAATATATCTGCTAACTTCTCTTTGCTAGATACATACTGCATTCTTTTTTTCTTCTCCTGTACTCTCTCTCTTAGAAAGTGATAGTTCAACTCAACATGCTTTTTTCTTCCATGTAATACAGGATTTTTTAAAATATTAATAGCACTAGTGTTATCACAATGAAGAGTCATTGATTCAGACATTTCTTCCTCATTCATTGATGCTGCCACATATTTTGCTTCAGCTGTAGATTGTGAAATACAAGATTGTTTCTTTCTTATCCAGAACACCAATCTTTCTCCTAAAAAGAAAGCTCCACCGGTTGTGCTTTTCTAATCATCAACATTTCCAGCCTAGTCTACATCTATAAAAACTTTTAAAGAAAAATTGTCATTATAAAGATACTATTGAGCATCAAATTTGAATGTTTATCTGTGGAATTAAATCATAAAAGCCCCCTATTGTTAGAAGAAATCATCATTTTCACTAATACCATGATAGCCCACAAGTCATCAAGTGGGTATAATAGCGTCCTATAAAGATATCCAGATTCAAATAGTATTGATGAGACCCAATGATGTCTCATCGATATAGAAGGGCCATCGAAGAAAGGAAATGGCGATGAACTTCAGAAAGGACTCATCGATGACAGTAATTCCATCGATAAAAGATGTCGAGGAAAATGAAGATGGTTTTCATCGACGGGAAAAGGTCTTCGAGAAGAGAATACCATCGGTGCAAAGGGACTCACTGAAAGAAACGTTCTCATCGAAAGAATAAGGTCGATCGGACAAAAAGAAGTTACATCGATAAAAGACATCGATGAGGAAATAGGTTTTGAGGAGGCTAAAAGGAATGTCTCCGATATGCTTTGTTTCACCGATACAACTTTATTGGTGGAAGACGACAAGAGAGGATAAAGAAAGGCTTCAGTGAGACAATAGATCCATTCATCGACGGGGCATAGTGATATTGATGGAAGAGGTATTTTGGTGAAAAAATAAAGGACATCACCGAAACCTAAGGTTTCTTCAACATAAAAACCTGATGGATATCAGATATGTATTAGTGAGGAGATAGCCATAGTGACCGAATACAATATTTCGATGAATGAAGGAAATACTTGATCGAAGTGATATTTGAAATAAAAGTGTTGTCGATAGAAACAAAGAGATCGATGGACTAAAGAAATTAATGATCGAAAGATATATTCTCATCGAAATGGTTATTGATTGCCGTGAAAATAAAAAATGAATCTCAAGCAAGGTCACATCGCCATTAAATTCAAATGTATGCCCAGGTGACCATTGTCCAAACCGCTACTACTAACTGATTAAATGCGCCATAAGTAATAGATCAACATCAAAGACACAACATTGAGGAATTCATAGGTGACGAATTGGAAGTAGAAATTGGGCGAATTCACAGATAAAACAGTGATTTCAAGTAAGTTGTTTACACATAGACCTCTTTCTTAAATTCGAATGGAATCATCATCTAAGGCTAGTAAGACTAGAAAGGGAAAAGAACCTATCACTGCAGAAGAAAAGCCTAAAAGACAAAGAATTACATGAGGATATTAAACAGTGATATTGTGATGTATAAAGATGATAAGTATATTGAGCACATAGGAGTGTTGAACTTGTTTATCTTCCAGTTTGTTAACAAGGGTGCTAATTAATAGTTATATGCTGAAAAGCCACGACGCTTGGTGACAATTTATACCCTCATATAAATAGGGGAACTTTTGTAACATGGAGGGAGATAAGAATTAGAAAGGAGTAGATTATAGCCTCAGGCTTACCACTGTACTATTTTGGCAAATATATAATATAATCAGTTGTTTTTCCTTTGCATATGTGTTGTGGATTACTGCATTTTTCTGCAGGCAGTTGCTTATGATATTATCTAAAGGAGATAAGGTTATTTGTGTTCTTCTAGTAAAATTCTATGTTTCATATTGTAGATTTGGATAAAAAAGATTTACTTGCGAATTGTAATTGTTCCTTGTTTTTCTTCCTTGGATGGTCTCTTAAGGTTAGAGTTAAATTCATTCAAGCGGTTTACAATATAGACATTGAAGTAGAGCTCATAAGAAACAGTAACTGACAGACTCATCGAGAGGGGGTGGGTTTAAAAACTGTCTCATAAGTTTACACAATAAGTCCTAAAGAAATATAAAGACTCTGTAGCCCAAACAACAAATAAAGGCACTGGTCATCTATAAAATACAACTCATCAATTCATACTTTCACATTAAAAGTAATAGGAGTAGCTGAGTAGGAATTCTAGATTAAATTAGCAATAGTGTATATATATATATATTTCAAGCACAAAGATCAAATAGATTCTACAACAACAATCTTGAACTCATCTGCTATATCTCCATCCTAGGAGTTTATGCCATTTTGAGATAGGAGGAAGTTAGATCAAGACACTAAATCTGCTATAAAAAGCATTAGTTGAAGGAATGACTAGTGAGTAGGTATACCCGCCTAGGTCCTGCAGAGCCTAAAGTGAGAGAGTTAGTAACCAGATAGGTTCACTCTATAAGTTGGCCAAGTCAATTGGAGGGTTTGATCATAGGAGTTGACATTTCCTTAGAACCTATCCAATCTGTTGATTTGAGACCCAATAGATTGGTGACTCTGCTAGGGACATTCATTTAAAAGGTACTCTGCTGTGGGAAGGAACTCATATACAAAATACAAATTCCTTTCGAGAAGAAAGGTGGCAACTCTGAAATAAGAAATTTTATGTATGGAAGGAGGTCAATAACACAAGGCCACCCCATAGTCCAATTAAACTTTGATAAGAAGAGAAGTAAAAGAAATCCAAACGAGATATCAATAGATAGTCCGATGGAACCCAAAAATGACTTTATGAATGGGAAGTATAATCAACACTATTCTGAAAACCATTCACATCCAACCTTGAGTAAAAAAAATTATACAGTTCCCACATACCCCAGGGATGAGGATATGGCAGCTGTGGATAGAGCGCAGAAAGGGAAATACCCTCCTGGCTTTGAGAATCACCGTCCAAATTCAAGGGTAGGGCTTCGAGCTCCTCAGGCTCGAGCAAGGTGGATGCATCAAACCGTATGGCAGACTTGATGAAACAAATGATTGAAGCATCCATTGAGATGAGAGATGATGGAAGAGTACAGGAGTGTGTAGAATTATGTGCTAAATTGGGTATAAATATCAATGAAGATGATATTAATCATGACTTGGAGAGATATAGAGCGAGAAGTGAATGTGCAGCCCAAGAACCAAATAGAGGAAGAAGCAACATAGATAAGACTGGTGCAAAAATCAACACCTACAGAGTATCTGAAAACCCTTTATATGATGTTAGGCCGAATGACTTCCCATATAATAATATACCTCTTGAGCACCAACACAACCACCCCAACAACTTCCCATACCCCAATTTACCTCCTGAGTATCAGCATAACCAGTTCAATGCCTTTACATATCAAAAGCACTTTCAACCACAAAACCAATTTCCTCCTGGTAATAACAATGTGAGACCAAACTATGGAAACTTTTTCCAAGGTGGATACAAGCTGATGAATACAGAACGCATTAGGCAGTTTGACTTTTCAGGGATGATGGTGTATCCTCATCCTATCCCTAATGAAATTAGGACTACAATATCAAAGTTCACTGGGAATAATGTCATCTCAGGGGAAGCACATTGCAAAGATTTTGACACAGTTATGGAGGATTTTTGTCTCCCATATGAGGATGTCAAGATGAAGTTGTTCATGCAGTCATTGATAGAGGATGCCCAAGATTGGTTTAGAGCACTACTATATTTTTCAGTAAGCACCCTTATATAATTCAAAAGACTTTTTCTTGAACAATATGGAGACCACAATAGCCCAGAGTTTTCCTTACATGAGATCATAAGCATCAAGTGTTGGCAATATTACAATATATCAGACAATGAAAGATTGTTGACATTTCAATAAGGATATTGAGAAGGTTGTTGATGATTATGGACATAACTGATTAAAGATGTTTTACTATCTTGATATTATTATTTTTTCATTGATGTCAAGAAATTGATTTTCTAATTGAGTATGATATTGCCATATCTTGAGAAGTATGATATGAAGATTATAAAGAAGTCAGTGAAAGACACATGAAAGAATATGATGAATAAGGGGATAAGTTATTCAATGGGCAACTACTATCGAGTCAGACAATGATGAGATCTTGATGTTTTAGATTGTTTTAAAATCATACATATGTTGTAAAATGTAAAGGTTAATACTATACTATGTTATCAGGCAAAGAACCTAGTCGATAAACCCTAAGGAACCTAGTCGGTAAACCCTAAGGTTATCGCTATCAGTTAATGAAGGCAGAATGTCTACCGAGTGAAGTTTAGTATTCATTGAGTTACAACCGAGCTATAATAGAATGCATTAAATGTTTACATGTGATATTTAATGAAAGAAGCTGATGAGCTGGAGCAAATCAATGATTGGTAAGCCCTGGAAGAAGTTTGTTAACAAATCTAAGGCAATGAAAAATCGACAGGAAGATCTACAGCTCAGATTGAACCGCAATACCCTAACACAAGTTCCAAGGTGAATACACAAGTTCCAAGGTGGGGTAAAACATTTTCAGATCGAAGAATACATTAAACTTGGACAAGATTGAAGATCTGATGGCTATGATTGATCATGAGAAATGTGATCAAGGAGATTAAGTGGTTAGAAGATTGTTTATAAATAGGAAGTTGTTGATAAACAATGTATGCGGGCAAGTGTATGCACAAGGATGCTACATAGTGATTACCGAGCATAGAAGCTTGAAGACCTATTAGAATAATAGAGTATTGATGCCCAGCAGATAGACAAGATTAGTTCTATGTCTAGATTGTATTGAACAAATAGGAATCTGCTTTAGCATTTTAGATGTGAAGTTGCAGATAGATTTTTATTACTGTTATTTTGTGAAAGTGATAGAAAATCTCTTAACCGAGTGGAATTAATAGCCTTATATGTAAATCCTCTAGAAAGGTGACATTTTGATTGAGTGTTTGAAATCCTTTGACAAGGTCACTTCTAACAAAGTGAAGATCTTAACAGATCTGAGGGAAATCCCTTAACCGGGTCACATCTAGCAATGTGTGTAGGATTTTGCCAAGATCAAGGGCACAATGAAAATCATAAAAATAGAGACAATAGAATGACAAGAACAAAACTGTATTCTCATCAATATGCAAATGATCAACTGGATTAACCAATACAATGAATATAGGTATGCTTATATAGGCAAGGCCATATGGATGTACGAGCACACAATTATGACATGTGGCTCAATGAGAAACAAGGGTAGGTAAGAAATACTAGGGGTAGGTAGGAGAAATAATATAATATTCCACAAGAGGTGGATGACCCATCGAATGTGGAGTGTAACAACAAAATAAGACTACAAAAGGTGGAATTTCTCCTACAAGCTCTATCCCTATGTGCACACTTCCCTAAGTGTCTCAAATCCAAACTACGAAGAGATGCATTATCCTAAGTTAACTTAAGTAAAGTGTAATAATATTCAAAATGAATATTTATTTACACCAACACCCCCCCTTAAGTGCAACTTAGGGGAATGAAGACTCAAGTCAACAATGCAAGATGGGTCCCGACTACTAGGCCATGATAGGTACCCATGTACAATATGCAAATGCAAGCCAAAACCATGCAAAGCAATGCAATCTCTCACAAATGGAGAAAGGGAGAAAACCCAGTGGGAAAAAACTCCCCCCCAAAAGAGAGATGAATGTACAAAAGACTCTCAAAGAAGGACAAAACCTCAAAGAGGAAATAGTCCCCCCCATAAGAGAGGAAGGAGAAGTTAGTTGACCCCCCCTAATGACACATCCCGCACCCCCAAGAGAGCTCGCAACTGCTGGAACTTACTCTCGGTGAAAGGTTTGGTGAATATGTTAGCAACCTGCTCTGCTGTAGGACAATACTGCAAATCAATGACCTACTCCTGAATGAGCTCTTGGATATAGTGCATATGAATCTGTATGTGTTTGGTCTGCTGGTGCTGGACTGGGTTCTTCGAGATTGCAATAGCACTCTGATTGTCGCAATGTAGAACTGTCGGTCGTGGAGTGGTGAATCCAAACTCTGTGAGAATCTACTGGAGCCAAATGGTCTCAGTCGCTGTGTTAATAGCGCCTCGATACTCAGCCTCAGTCAAAGAGAGAGCAATAGCATGTTGCTTCTTGCTCTGCCAACAAATGGGGCCCAAACCAAGGTGAAAACTGTAACCAGAAGTAGACTTACGATCATCAAGATCGCCAGCCCAGTCGGAGTCTATGTAACCAACCAAGCGAAGTCCTATGCTTGCTGCATAGTGAATCCCATAGTGATGTGTACCCTAGATGTAATGAAGGATGCATTTGGCAGCTTTCCAATGAAGCTCATGTGGTTCCTGCATGAAGCGGGAAACCGTGCCAACTGCAAATGAAATATCAGGGCGTGTATGAGTCAAGTAGATGAGACTACCCACAAGCTGACGATACAAGGTGGCATCAACTGGTGGAGAAGAACACCGAGCCTCAAGCTTGACTCCTAAAAGAAAGGGAGTCGGGGTAGGCTTACAATCAACCTCATGAAAGCGTGCAAGTAGATCAAGATCATACTTGGGCTGGGATAGTGTAATCCTGAAAGGTGACTATGAAATCTCTATCCCGAGAAAGTAGTGCAAAAGACCCAAGTCAGTCATAGCAAATCTGTCATGCAAAGCAGATTTGACCCTACTAATGATGGATGCGGTACTCCCTGTAATGATCAAGTCATCAACATAGAGCACAAGTATCAAGTGAGAATCATCCTGTCATAAAATGTAGACATTCGGATCAGAATGACACCTGGTGAACCCTACAGAGAGAAGAAAGGAATCCATCTTGGCGTACCAAGCCCTAGGGGCCTGCTTAAGGCCATAGAGAGATTTGTTTAATCTGCAAACCAAGGAAGTATCCTGGATGAAACCCTGTGGCTGCTCCATATAAATCTCCTCATCAAGATCACCATGAAGAAAAGCACTCTTCACATCCATCTAATGTACAACCCAACCATGAGCTGCAGCAATAGCAAGTGTCAAATGAATGGAGTTCATTTTGGCTATTGGTGCAAAGGTCTCAGTATAGTCAACACCTGCAACCTGAGAGAAACCTTTCGCAACAAGCCGAGCCTTATACTTATCCACACTACCATCCGCTGCAAACTTGGTCCGATAGATCCACTTACATCGAACCATCTTTCTCCCCTTAGGGAGATGGACTAAATCCCATGTGTTGTTCCTCATCAAGGAACTATACTCTTCCTCCATAGCTTGGTCCCACTCAGCAACCCCTAATGCTTCCCTAAATGTATGTGGATTGGAAGCGATAGCAATGAATGCATGTGGTAGATCCTGATGCTGTGATCAAGTTCTTTGTGTATCTGAAGGATCCCCAACAAGAGAACCTATGGACTCAAGTGTCTGTCAAGCCCAACGAGGTCTAGGTGGAGGTGGAGAACGAGGCTCCTCAACTGCAAGTGGACCATGTGGAGGTGTAACCCTATGAGTCAGAGTTGAAGGAGTCTCATCATCAGAATCACTAACATCACTATCCACAATGGAGGAAGGTGGAGGAGGTAGAGAGGCTAAGCTAGGAGAACTTTCCTCAAAGTGAACACTCCTATCAATGAACACCTCATGTGTCTCAGGATCCATCAATCTGTATGCCTTAACACCCTCAAGATATCCAACAAATATGCAAGGCCGACTCTGAGGTTCCAATGCCTTGCGTTTCTGTGGAGGTATGCGAGCCCATGCTGGACACCCAAAGACTCTGAAATGTCTCACAATCAGTTTCCTACCAGCCCAAGCTTCAAAAGGAGTAATACCTTGCAAAGCTTTGTGAGGAACCCGATTCTGGATGTGTGTGGCACAACTGATAGCCTTTGCCGAAAAAGCGGGATCAAGAGAATGTGCATGTATCATATAGCTAGCCATTTCTTTGAGAGTTCTATTTTTGCGTTCTGCAACCCCGTTCTACTGTGGAGTGTAAGCGACAGAATGCTGAAGATCAATCCCCTCAAATGTACAAAAATCCTCAAGTCTTTTGTTCACATATTCCCTTCCATTATCTGTGCGAAGAATCTTGACCACTTTCCCTGATTGCTTCTCCACACGAGTCTTGAAGTCCTAAAATCTATCAAATACTTCACTCTTATGAATAAGAAAGTAGACCCAAGTGAAATGGGAGTAGTCATCAATGAAGGTGCTGGAAATGGACCTGCTACATCGCTGTGAACAAGTTGAAGAACTTCCAAAGCTCTCCAAGCTTTCCCCATATCAAACTTCTCTTCGGGATGCTTGCCCATGGAACAACCTCAACATACATCCTTTGAAAAACTAATTCGAGGTAGACCTGTGACCATGTCTTTAGTGCTGAGCTGCTGAAGATAGCGGTAGTTGAGGTGACCAAACTGCTCATGCCATAGCTTACTTTCTGAATTTGAATGAGTAAGCAAGGCCCTAGAAGGTGAACTTGGCACAAAGTGGGAGAATGAATAAAGCCTTGAGTTGTCATTGACTTGTCCCATTACTACCAAGGCATCATCATCAAGTTCCTTTACCACAACTGAATCTGGTGTAAACTCAACCTTTTTCTCATTCCCATAGTGAGTGATTTGGTAGATAGAGATTAGGTTGGTAGACAAGTTAGGAACATAGAGAACATTCTCAAAGGTTCCATCATCCATGTCAACTGAACTTTTCCCTTCAACCTCTACTTGAGTATCATCACCTATGTAAATGTGAGGTACCTTAGATGGCTCCAATGAAGAAAACTACTCCTTTGTAGAAACCATGTGATATGAGGCACCCGAGTCAAGTATCCATTGCTGTGAAGAACCTATTGTAGCCACAAATGCTTGCCCTTTTCCCTTAGACTGTGAGGAAGAGGAAGGAGATGAATCCTTCTTTTTGTAGGCGGATGGCAAGTTGATGTTGTTTTTCTTAAGAAGATTAGTTAACTCATCAACTTGCCTTATGTGGCATCGATGCTCATCATGACCATACTTCTTTTAATATGCACAAGTTGGTTTATCCTTCTTAGGTGGTGTCCCCTTCTTGGAAGAGGATGAAAAATCGCCTTGTGATGGAGAGGATGATTGTCCTTTTTCCTGGTGTGGCTTAGACTTAGAGTGCTTCTTCTTCTTGTTGGAATCTTTGCCTTGACTTCCTTGATTCCCTTGATTTGCCACCAAAGCCTTGGACTTTGAAGACTTGAGAAGTCCCATGTTCAACAACTTAGATTGTTCCAATATTAACATTTCTGTGAAAGCATCAAATGAAGGCATAACATAGGAACTCCCCACTATCAAATGATGAGTTTGGAAGCTAGACACAAATACTGCATATTCTGGTGCAATCTTGTCCAACAAGTTGAATATCAACTGAGCATCCTTTTTGTCAATTCCACAATCCTTAAGCTTTTCTCTTAGCTCATTTGCTTTGGTGACATAATCTTGGATTGTATCAAAACTCTTGGGATCCAAGTTGGTGAGCTCATTGTCAATTTTGTAGCCTCTGATTTCATCAACTTGACCATACAATTTCTAAAACATATCCCAAGCCTCCTTGATTGTTGTACACTTCTCAATGTGAAAAATGAGGTCATCTGATACATACTTGCGCAAAGTTCCAAGAGCCATGCAATTCTTTGTGAGCCATTCTAACTAAGCATTAGGATCAGCCTTAGGATTAGGTGGTGTTGCTATTGTTCCATCTATGTAATGTGTGAGACCCTTTTCCATTAATTTACTCCATACTTTAATTTTCCATGATGCATAATTATGTGGAGTTAAAGGTGGAAATTTATGAGGACTCATTGCAACAAAAATGAAAGAGCACAAAGAGAGGCACAATCACACAAGACACCCCCCCAAATTCACTCAATCAAAGAACCCCCCCCCCCAAAGTGATGATTTGACACTTTATACTTAGTGCATATACAATGGGCCACTTGCAAAAAATAACAAAGTGGACTTCTGATTACAATTTTACAACTGCCTCAATAAGGCCAAAAGAGACTCAAACTGATAATGCAAGAGATCTAAACTAAGATCCAAGCACATTACAAGTACCTAATAGGCCAAATAAGACCAATATCTGAAAGTATAATTTCCACTCAAAATCTCTAAAATATGATCATAGATTATGAAAGTAGATGAAAAAACATACACTTTAAAAAAAAATGGCACTTGAAAAGGAGGTCGTATGAGCTCACACGAGGCCTTTGAAGTTGTAGAATTGAGGATTGGACAGGTACAGCTGAGAGAATCTGAAAATTATAAAAAAACCTGTGCACCAAAATCATAAAATAACTATATCACTGTGAAGATCACAAAATTTTAGCCTATTTCAAAAAAAATTGCACCAAAAAAGGAGCAAAAATGAGTAAGATATGGCCTTTCAAAGTTGGACTGCAAAACTAAAAAGCTCAATGGAGAGGGGGTCAAAAAATTCCAAAAGTCTGCTGATGTGGTGTTGACATCAACTATTTACTGGCTTAAATTTGACGGCTGTATGACCATTGTGAAAACTTCACCACCCTGGTGACTGGGCGTTCGTACTGTACGGATAGGCTGATGTGGCTGTCTGCGTTAGCTTTGCGTGGCGGGTGACGTGGTAGCTGATTGTGCTGCATGTGTGCCACGTGGTGGGGTCAGGGCATACGAACTGTAGATCGTAGGGCAGTGGTCACCTGCCACATGGCGGGCGTAGGTTTTGTCGGTTTTCCTGCTGATAGGAGGGAGGCGTCGCCAACAGGTCGGGAGCCGAGGGGGGCCGGCGACGGGAGCGAGGCGGCCGGTGGGAGGTCTGGGCTGCCGGCGGGTGGTCTGGGCGGCTGACGGTGAGAGGCTTCGGCTGTGGTGGTGGCGGAAGGTACATGGCTACGGTACAATCTGTAGCGCCTGCAACACGCAAGTACGGGGTGGGGGTCTGCGAACCCCCTAAAAAATAACAATTTTTTTTTTTTTTTAACACCCTTTTTGTTGAAATGTGGCGACTGATCAAAAAAGTATTGTACACTCAGCACGTATCCTCGCCGGGGTTCGGGGGCGGCAGCCCCTAAGAAAAAAAATTTTGCCGTTTTTTTTGTTGATGAAAACCGACATTGTAATAAAACCCTAAAAAAGGCCGACTTTGTTTGTTGCGCTAAAAACGGATGTTATAAGCGGCTGGGATGCTTAAGGCATTGTAAGGTTGATGTACTATTTTTGCTGGATAATAAGAAAGATTGGACGATTGTGTATGGTGGACGTAACCCATTCTGGGTGAACCACGTTAAATCTCTATGTTATCTGTGTCCTGTTTTATTTCTTTATCTTTTGTATTTAAATTTGTATATAATTGTTAGTTCATATTTGCTTCGGATCTGCTTGAAACCCTAACAATTGGTATCAGAGCGAGGTTTCTTGTAAATTGGCAGGACTTTTAGATTTGAGTGGGAGCAATGGAGGATTCCAAATTCAAGGTCGAAAAGTTTAACGACCAGAATTATCAGTTATGGAAAATGCAGATGGAGGATTACCTGTATCAAAAGGATTTGTGGCGGCCATTGGAAGGAAAGGCAAAGAAACTGACCACAATATTAGATGAAGAGTGGGACATTTTAGATAGAAAGGCACTGGGATCCATTCGATTGTGCCTTGCATCGTCTATAGCATTCAATATAACAGAAACAAAAATGACTGTAGATTTGATGGCAACATTGGCTAAGCTGTATGAGAAACCCTCGGCTTCGAATAAGGTATTTCTTATGAAGCGTTTGTTTAATTTGAAAATGGGTGAGGGAGGATCTGTAGTGGAGCACTTAACTGAATTTAATACAATTACCAGTCAATTGTCTTCGATAAAAATTACCTTTGCAAAAGAGGTTAGGGCTCTCTTGATTTTATGTTCTTTGCCAGAAAGCTGGAATAGCTTGGTTATGGTTGTAAGTAACTCTGTCTCTAGTAAAAATACTTTGGTATTTGATGATATTGTTGGTGTTATTCTAAGTGAGAAAATGCAAAGGAAAAGCACAGGTGAGACTCCAACATCATCGGGTAGTGTTTTGAATGTGGAGAACAGAGGAAGATCAAAGGAAAGAGGAAAAGGCCCTAGGGATGAGAAGTCACGAGGGAAGTCAAAGAAAGGACGCTCTCAATCTAGAGGAAAGAAAGATTGCTGGTACTGCGGAAAGCCTGGTCATCTAAAGAAAGATTGTTGGTCTTCGAAAAACAAAGAAGGAGACAAAAATGAAAATGATAGTAAGGAAGCTAATATTGCAAGTAATACTTTACAAGATGCTTTAATTTTATGTTTGGATAATGTTAATGATTCTTGGGTAATAGATTCTGGGGTTTCATTTCATGCTACACCCCATAGAAAATATTTTCTAGATTATGTTCAAGGTGATTTTGGACAGGTATATTTGGGTGATGATGAGCCCTGTCAAATTATTAGAAAAGGAAAGATAAAGATCAAGTTGCATAATGGTAATGACTGGTTTTTGCAGGAGGTAAGACATGTTCCTAATTTAAGAAGAAATTTAATTTCTGCAGGGCAACTAGGTAGTGAAGGTTGCATAGTTACCTTCTCAGATAATATGTGAAAGGTCACTAAATGATCATTAGTAGTAGCTAAAGGTGTGAAAGTAGGCACATTATATCTGTATACTGGTAACACTTACTCTACCTTAGCTGCTACAGATAAAGTTACTGCAGGGACAACAACAATAAATGTTGCAAGAACAGATTCGATAATGTGGCACCATAGGCTTGGGCACATGAGTGAGAAAGGGATGAAAATCCTTCACTCCAAAAATCTATTGCCAGGACTAAAGAAGATTGACTTAGAGTTCTATGAAAACTGTGTTTATGGTAAACAGAAAAGAGTCAGATTTCTCAAGGTTGGGAAAGAGAAGAAGAGTGAGAAGTTAGAGCTTGTACATTCAGATGTATGGGGACCGGCTCAGGTATCATCTCTTGGTGGCTCTTGTTATTATGTGATTTTTATTGATGACTCAACCAGAAAAACATGGGTATATTTCCTAAAACAAAAATAAGATGTTTTTGAAACTTTTAAGAAATGGAAAGCTTTGGTTGAGAATGAGACAGGAAAAAAGTTGAAGTGTCTCAGATTGGATAATGGAGGTGAGTATTGCAGCAAAGCATTTGAAAATTACTGTTCCTTAAATGGGATTTGAAAGCAGAAGACAGTTCCAAGAACTCCACAGGAAAATGGTGTGTCAGAGAGAATGAATAGGACCATCATGGAACGTGCGAGGAGCATGAGATTGCATGCTGGATTGCCCTTACATTTTTGGGCAGATGCTGTACATACTGTTGTCTATTTGATAAACAGAAGACCTTCAACCCCTTTGGATGGTGGTATTCCAGAGGAGGCATGGATTGGTAAAAAGGTAAATTATTCTTTTCTAAAAACTTTTGGTTGCGAAGCTTTTGTCCATGTTGATAAAGAAAACAGAACCAAGCTTGATGCTAAATCTTAGAAATGTACCTTCATTGGATATGGGATAGATGAATATGGCTATTGGTTATGGGATTTTGAAAATAAGAAAATAATTAGAAGTAGAGATGTTATATTCAATGAGAAGGTTATGTATAAAGAACAGATGCAGAAAAAGAAGCATGAACAGGACAAACAAGAATATGTGGTGTTGGATGAGATTCCTGAAAATGAAATGCCACAGGTACCAGATGCTCAGCAGCAACAGATTGTCCCACAAACTCTTGCAAGTGTTAGATGTTCTACGAGGACAAGTAGACCCCCTAAAATATTTTCTCCTTCTTTGTATTCTATTTTATTAATGGATTCTGGTGAACCAGAAGAATATGAAGAAGCAATGCAGGTGGATGCCAAACAACAGTGGCAACTAGGCATGAAAGAGGAGATGGACTCCTTGATGAAAAATAAGACTTGGGACTTAGTCCCTTTACCTGCAGAAAAAAGAGTCTTGCCTAACAAATGGGTTTATCGGTTGAAGGAGGAGGAAGGAGGTCAGAAAAGATATAAGGCCAGACTTGTGGTAAAAGGTTTTGCACAGAAAAAGGGTATAGATTATAATGAAATATTTTTTCCAGTTGTAAAAATGACTTCAATTAGAACTGTACTTAGTCTTGTGGCTACAGATGATTTACATTTTGAACAATTAGATGTCAAAACAACTTTTCTCCATGGAGATTTGGAGGAGGAAATTTACATGTTGCAACCACAGGGATATGAGGTCAAAGGTAAGGAGAACTTGGTGTGCAGGTTGAAGAAAAGTCTATATGGCCTAAAGAGAGCACCTCGACAATGGTATTTAAAATTTGATAGTTTCATGGCTGAACATGGTTATCATAGATGTCATTATGATCATTGTGTGTATTTTAAGAGATTTGATAATGGCAGTTATATTATCCTGTTGCTTTATGTTGATGACATGCTTGTTGCTGGGTCTAACATGCAACATATAAATGATCTTAAATAGAAATTAGCCAGGTCATTTGCTATGAAGGATTTGGGTGCAGCTAAGCAAATTCTCGGTATGAGGATTACACGGGACAGGAAAAATAGAACCTTGAATTTTTCCCAAAGTGAGTATATAAAGAAGGTGTTGAAAAGATTTAACATGCAGGATGCAAAAGCAGTTAGTACACCTTTGGCTAGTCATTTCAAATTGACTAAAGAGATGTGCCCAAAGGCACAGGAAGAGGTTAATAAAATGTCTAATATCCCCTATTCATCAGTTGTTGGCAGTCTGATGTATGCAATGGTATTCTCAAGGCCAGATATTGCACATGCAGTGGGAGTTGTGAGCAGGTTTATGAGTAATCCGGGTATGGAACATTGGAATGCTGTGAAATGGATTCTTCGATATTTGAAAGGAACTACTACGAAGGCATTATGTTTCAAAGGATCTAATGCTACTCTAAGTGGATTTGTTGATTCTGATCTGGCGGGTGATATTGATTCATGGAGGAGTACTACAGGGTATGTTTTTACTATAGGGGGAACTGCAGTTAGTTGGATTTCTAGGCTGCAAAAGGTTGTTGCACTTTCAACCACTGAAGCTGAGTATGTTGCTGCTACAGAAGCCAGCAAAGATATGATTTGGTTGCAATGTTTCTAAAGGAATTGGGTCAGATACAAGAGGATAGCCCATTGTATACTGATAGCCAGAGTGCCATTCATCTTGCGAAGAACTCTGCTTTTCATTCAAGGACAAAGCACATTCAGCTCAGGTACCACTTCATCCGGACTATTTTGGAGGAGGGTCAGTTACGACTTGAGAAGATTCACACAAGCAAGAATCCTGCCGATATGTTCACAAAGATAGTTCCACAGGAGAAGCTGATTTCTTCATCAGTTTCTGTTGGTCTTCTTGATTGATAATTATGGAATTTATACCAGTCAAGTCCTAGTGTTTTATCCAGCGGATGTTGCATGTACAGTGGTGTCGTGTAGTATCAGTATCCAAGTGGGAGATTGTTGAAATGTGGTGACTGATCAGAAAAGTACTGTACACTCAGCATGTATCCTCACCGGGGTCCGGGGCCAGGCTGGGCCCCGAGCAGGGGTTTGGGGGCGGTAGCCCCGAGAAATTTTTTTTTGCCTTTTTTTTGTTGATGAAAACCGACATTGTAATAAAACCCTAAAAAAGGCTGACTTTGTTTGTTGCCCTAAAAATGCATGTTATAAGCGGCTGGGATGCTTAAGGCATTGTAAGGTTGATGTACTATTTTTGTTCGATAATAAGAAAGATTGGACGGCTGTGTATGGTGGACGTAACCCATTCTGGGTGAACCACGTTGAATCTCTGTGTTATTTGTGTCCTGTTTTATTTTTTTATCTTTTGTATTTAAATCTGCATATAATTGTTAGTTCATATTTGCTTTGGATCTGCTTGAAATCCTAACACTTTTTCTATTTTATTTTTTCAAATTTTTTTTTCAAAAAATAAATTTTTTTTGAAATCCGTACAATAATAGCCAAAATGGGGAAAAAAATTTTCTCACCAAAATAGGTCGACTTTATAGTCAAAATTTATGGAAACGGCCTCCCGGATTCAACGGTGATGTCCAAATCGCTGTATGACGCCCCCCAAAAATGAAGATTCCCAAATCTGAAAATTGAAGCCTCCAAAATGTCTCTAAAAAACTAATCAATGAAGCCCTATAGGCTTTGATACCATGTAGGATTTTGCCAAGATCAAGGGCACAATGAAAAGCATAAAAAGAGAGACAATAGAATGACAAGAACAAAACTGTATTCTCATCAATATGCAAATGATCAACTGGATTAACCAATACAATGAATATGGGCCTGCTTATATAGGCAAGGCCATATGGATGTACGAGCACACGATTATGACATGTGGCTCAATGAGAAACAAGGGTAGGTAAGAAATACTAGGGGTAGGTAGGAGAAATAATATAATATTCAACAAGAGGTGGATGACCCATCGAATGTGGAGTGTAATAGCAAAATAAGACCACAAAAGGTGGAATTTCTCCTACAAGCTCTATCCCTATGTGCACACTTCCCTAAGTGTCTCAAATCCAAACTACGAAGAGATGCATTATCCTAAGTTAACTTAAGTAAAGTGTAATAATATTCAAAATAAATATTTATTTACACCAACAATGTGTTTGTAATCTTTAACAGGATTTGCTTTTAACAGCTCAGATTGAACCTCATTACCCTAACACAATTTCCAAGGTGGGGTAAAATATTTTCAGATCAAAGAATACATTGAACCTGGACAAGATTAAAGATCTGATGGCTATGATTGATCATGGGAAATGTGATCAAGGAGATTAAGCTGTTAGAAGATTGTTTATAAATAGGAAGCTGTTGATAAACAATGTATGTGGGCAAGTGTATGCACAGGGATACTACATAGTGATTACCGAGCACAAAAGCTTGAAGACTTGTTAGAATAAAAGAGTATTGATGCCCAACAGATAGACAAGATTAGTTCTATGTCTAGATTGTATTGAACAAATAGGAATCTGCTTTAGCATTTTAGATGTGAAGTTGCAGATAGATTTTTATTACTATTATTTTGTGAAAGTGATAGAAAATCTCTTAACCGAGTGGACTTAACAGTATTATATGTAAATCCTCTAGCAAGGTGACATTCTGATTGAGTGTTTGAAATCCTTTGACAAGGTCACTTCTAACAAAGTGAAGATCCTAAAAGATCTGAGGGAAATCCCTTAACTGGGTCACATCTAGCAATGTGTTTGTAATCTTTAACAGGATTTGCTTTTAATTGAGCATACTCTAGAAGAGTATATTTCTTAGTGGGTCCTAAATCCCACAATGGTTTTTCCCTATTTGGGTTTCCATGTTAAATCTAGTGTTATGAGGTTTATATTGTTTATATGCTTTTGAGTTTGCATGTTTGACAATTTTTTGGTTATATGACTGATATATATGTTACTGAGGTTGAATCTGATGTTTTTATGGATGATTAAGTTTGTATGATTCACCCCCCCCTCTCATCTTGTTGGCTATTGGATCTGTACTTATATTAAGTATCAGAACTATCATCAAGAAGGATACAAATGAAGCAGTGGCCGATTTGAATAAGAGATTAAATAGAGTTATGATTTTAAATCCCTAATAGAATAAAACTGGTTCTTGAAGTTAGCATTTTGTACTACATGAATGCTTTTGACAGTAAAACAAACTATGAGCTTGGGACAAAGAATCCTACAATTCTTGAAGGAGTCATGAAAGTGGCCATAACTATAGAGAATAATAGAAAAGCAGCTGGAACTATAGGAAGAAAGGAGGATGCAAGGTTGTTCAATCCAAAGGCCCTTAAACAAACAAAGGACGATGACAATTTGGACAAGGTGTTGAATGTTATGAAGGATTTATCTGTCAGAGTGAATAAAAGAGAGAAACAACAATTTTATCGCCATGATAGGCCCAGATTGCATGATATGCCTTATAATACCGCATGGAAAGACAAAAAACCAATGGACAAGAACCTGAAAGAAGGTAACCAAATACCAAATCCTTTGAGAAGAGTGGTGAACCAGGTAGTTGATGAAGATATGTGGTGCTTAGCATGTGATATGCCTCATTCTCCTTACCAGTGTGTGGTGGCAATGAAGTTGTAGGGAAGAGAGGAAGATTGTGAAGAATATGTAGATGATCATGTTATAAACTTACTATTCTTTGATGACTGTGACTCATCTGAGGGGAGTGAAGGAAATGATGTAAATTCTAGGCAGATTAATCAGCAGTACTGTATAAAACAAGTATTCTCAGATAAGGAAGATGAAGTCAGGCTGAGGATCCCTACTAAAGAAGAATGAGAGAGGATTACTACAACTGCTATTGAACAAGCCAAAAGGAGTTATATGCTAAGAACAAAACTATAAACCCTGAACAAGGAAAACCATCAGGCATGTTCATGAAGGAGACTAATAAAACATCTAAACTGATAACTAAGCCGAGTAGAACCCAAGGAGAAAACACAAAGTTAATTAAGGAAAAGGAGTTGTAGGTTTCTAGGATGCAAAAGGGTGAAAAGGATGGGACAATGAATGCTCCAATATTGCCTGTTACAACGTCATTCGATATTGCCAACACCTTGACACAAATGAAGATCTTTGTTCCATTACTTGAGATGATGAAGTTCCCAGAGTACCGAGAGAAAAATTTGAAGGTGATCAATGATGTATCTAAGGAAAAGACCAAGGAACATAGACAAAATGGCCAAAATAGTAATGACCCTATTCCAACCATATACTTAGGGTCGACAATAATGAAAAATCCTTCTCAAGTCGACCCATTCTATTTAACTCTGATGATCAATAACAAGATGATAAAAAATTGCATGATTGACTCAGGAGCTACTATAAATGTTATGCCTGTAGGAGTCATGAAGGAACTTGGAATGGCAGTGGACACAAATTTCGGAAAATGTTATGCCATGGATAACCGTTCCGTCCCAGTGGTTGGTGTCATGAAGGATGTTGAATTCAAATTAGCAGCATGTCTAGAAGCATCTTATAAAATGGACATCACTGTGGTTGATGTCCCTCCTAATTATGGCATGTTGTTATCTAGACAATGGTCAAATCTGATAGGAGGCCATGTCCAGTTAGATCTATCATATGCTACTATACCGGTAAATGGACAGGAAGTAAGGATTGAGAGAGAACCTCATTCTGAATACATTATCGAGGAGGTGAAACCTATTGAGTCGGTATGTTTCATATAGTCATATATAGATAACTTCAAAGTGGAGTTGACAAAAACAAGAATGGGAGGCTTGACTCCGATTGAATTTGCAGTCGAGGAGAATAAGGATTAAGTATGGAAGATGTACTTTGATGGATCGTGCAGCAAAGAAGGAAGTGGGGCTGGAATCATATTTATTTCACCAGATGGAACAACATTCAAGTATTCTTTCAAACTGATGTTTGAGTGTACAAATAATATTGCAGAATACAAAGCTTTACTTATCGGACTGAATGTGGCTACCAAGCATGGAATTAAATTTCTCAGTGTCTTTGGAGATTTAGAACTAGTAATATCACAAATCAAACAAAAGTATGCCTCCAAACATCTCAGGTTGAAACAATACAGGATGTTGTATGGGATACCATGGAACTGTTTGATACTTTCCAAATAAGTTGGATTGATAGATCAAAGAATATCATGGCTGAATTCTTGGCCAATGTTTCTTTAAAAGAAATCAATGATATGACATTGAATGGAGTCTCAGAGATGGAAATAAAAGTCAGGCCCTCTGTTCTAGATAACTTATACAACTGGCAAGTTTTTCATGATGACAATGATTTGTTAAAATTTTTGCACTATGTGGATCACTACCAAGTACAAGCTATCAACTTCAATGATTTTGTAGAGATGATAGATGGGAAAGAGACTATGTTGGGATAGGAAGTCATATAGATAAAATCTAATAAAATACCTAGAGGACTTGTCGCACTGGAAAGAGCTTTCAACATACAAGACAAAATCAAGATCAAAGGAGCCTCAGTCAAAGAAATTGAAACAACAGTTAGTAATAAATTGACTCCTAAAATGACACAACAGTTAGTAATGTTACTCAGAAAATATAAGCATGTATTTTCATGGTCTTATGATGACCTCAAAGCATACAAGGAAGATCTTTTCCAACATGAGATACCTCTTAATCCTGATGCTAAACCATTCAGACAAAAGAAGAGGCCTATAAATCCAACTTTACTCCCTAAGATGAAAGAGGAAATAATAAAAATGAAAGATGCAGGGATAATTAAACCTTGCAGATATTCTACTTGGGTTTCAAATCTAGTACCTGTTAGAAAGAAAAATGGGGACATAAGACTATGCGTAGATTTCAAGAATCTGAACATATCATCATTAAAAGATAATTACCCTTTGCCAAACATGGATAACATGTTGCAGAAAGTAACTGGATGTGATCTACTATCCATGATGGATGGGTTCTCGGGGTATAATCAGGTAAAAGTCAAAGAAGCTGAACAGTATAAGACAACTTTCACAACACCATGGGGCACATATGTATATGCAAGAATGCCATTTGGATTAATGAATGCAGGGGCAACATTTTAAAGGGCAATGGATGTAGCATTTACAGAGATGATTGATGTAATAATGGTGGTGTATTAGGACGACTTAACAACTTATTCAAAAAGGGCTGAAGACCATTGCGATCACCTTGAGAAGGTATTCAAGAAAGCTCTGGAATATGGAATTTCAATCAATCCAAAGAAATGTCATTTCACAGTTGAAGAAGGGAAGCTCCTAGGACATATAGTGTCCAAGGAAGGGGTGACGATTGATCCTGAAAGAGTAGCTACAATAAATGAAATACCTATCCCAAAGACTGTCAAAGCTATTCAATCATTTTTGGGACAAATCAATTTTGTTAGAAGGTTCATCCTTAATTTTCCAGATATCATAAAACCTATAGCGAGGATGCTAAAAAAGGAAGCTAAAATTGATTGGGATGTAGAGGCATTGGATGCATTTATAGATATAAAGAGGGCAATATCTGAGGCACCAGTATTGATATTCCTAGATTTTAATAAACCTTTTTTGATTTTTTCATTTGCATCTTGTCATACAGTAGCAACAATGTTGTTACAAAAGAATTGAGATAATTGTGAATAGCCTATTGTATATTTCAGTAAGTCACTTAATTCATCCAAAATTAAATATGACCTAAATGAAAAACAAGCTTATGCCCTAGTAAAAGCAGTAAAACAATTCAGACCATATTTGGTAGGTGCAGAAGTAATAGCATATGTTCCTAATGCAGTAGTGAAGGACATATTTAGACAAAGTGAGGTCGCAGGAAAAAGATGCAAATGGATCAACTAGATTCAAGAATTCAATATTGAGCTCAAGATTTCACAAGTTATCAAAGGTCAAGGATTGGCTAAACTTATGGCAGGAGTAGGGGTTGAAGAATTTCAGGTAAATGAGGTTGAACTATATGAAGCCAGTTTGAGTATTGAAAATACAACCTAGTATGCAGATATCATGTATTATCTCAGGCACATGAGATGTCCAGATGATATGACTGATAATCAAAAGAGGACATTAAAACTGAAATCCACAAAATATGTGATCATCAATGGAGACTTGTATTGGAAAGATAGAGATGGGATATTGTTGTTGTGCCTAGATGAACACCAAGCAGAGAAGATCTTACAGGAGATGCATGAAGGGGTTTGTGGTGGTCACTTCTCAGCTAAAACTACTGCACACAAGATATTGAGAGCTGGATATTTTTGGCCATGTGTCTTCAATAATTCCTATGCTTATGCTAGAAAATGTGAGGCTTGTCAGAAATTCTCAGGCAAAATGAAGTATCAAGGATCACTCCCACTAAGACCGATGCAGGTTGAAGAACCATTTTAACAATGGGGAATAGACTTTATAGGAGAGATATCAAAAAAGTTGAGTAGAGGACACATGTGGATTTTGGTTGCCACATACTACTTTACCAAATGGGTAGAAGCAATACCTACTAAATAGGCTACCAGTAAAGTGGTGGTGAAATTCATACTAGAAAATATCATTACTAGATTCGGTGTTCCTGTAAGAATCATCTCTAATAACGGCATGGCTTTTAGGTCTGAAGAATTTAATACCTTTTGTGAAGAGTATGGTATCATAATATCTCATTCATCCCCTTACCACCCTCAAGGTAATGGGCAGGTTGAGTCAAGCAACAAAAACATCCTAAAGATCATCAAAAGGGTGCTAGGACAGAATAAAAAGGCATGGGACTCAAAGCTGAATTTAGCATTATGGGCAGATAGAGTGACAATAAAAAAATCTACAGGGCAGATAGAGTGACAATAAAAAAATCTACAGGGAAATCTCCATATGAATTGGTCTATGGTAAAAGGGCTAGACTCCCTTTGGATAACCTCTTACCGATACATAAATTCATAACACAAGAAGGGATAGAGACTGATGACCCTTTACAAGAAAGGCTGATGTAGTTGATAGAGCTCGATGAAGTCAGGGTAGAAGCTCAAGAACAAAACATTAAAATCCAGAATCAGATGAAAAAGTTATATGACAAAAGAACAACAGATAGAAAATTTAAAATTGGTGATTTGGTTTTGATGTGGAACGCCAGGAGTCAAGATAAGGGTAAACATGGCAAGTTTGAGGCTTTATGGCTTGGACCGTATGTGATTATGGATAAAGTAGGAGAAGACTCTTATTTTCTCCAAATACTACAGGAGAAATTCAAGAATTGCCAGTGCATGGATAGTTCTTAAAAAACTTCTTTTCTTAAAAGGGGCCTTCTTCATGTACATTAGTTTAGGTTTCATTGTCATTGTAAAAACCACATTTCCTTTAAATCTTCTTTCCCTTATATAAACCAGAGAGTCTAGATTCTTGGAAATACCCATAGCATACCGCCATCCCCAGCCAGAGCCATTGTTGAGCATCAAATTTGAATGTTTATTTGTGGAATTAAATCATAAAAGCCCCCTATTGTTAGAATAAATCATCATTTTCATTAATACCATGATAGCCCACAAGTCATCAAGTGGGTATAATAGCATCCTATAAAGATATCCAGATTCAAATAGTATCGATGAGACCCAACGATGTCTCATTGATATAGAAGGGCCATCAAAGAAAGGAAATGCCGATGAACTTCAGAAAGGACTCATCGATGACAGTAATTCCATCGACAAAAGATGTTGAGGAAAGTGGAGATGGTTTTCATCGACAGGAAAAGGTCTTTGAGGAGAGAATACCATCGGTGCAAAGGGACTCACCGAAAGAAACATTCTCATCAAAAGAATAAGGTCAATCAGACAAAAAGAAGTTACATCGATAAAAGACATCGATGAGGAAATAGGTTTCGAGGAGGCTAAAAGGCATGTCTTCGATATGCGTTGTTTCACCGATACAACTTTATTGGTGGAAGATGACAAGAGAGGATAAAGAAAGGCTTCGGTGAGACAATAGATCCATTCATCGACAGGGCATAGTGATATCGATGGAAGAGGTATTTCGGCGAAAAAATAAAGGAGGTCACCAAAGCCCAAGGTTTCTTCGACATAAAAAACCCAATGGATATCAGATACGTATCGGTGAGGAGATAGGCATAGTGACCGAATACAATATTTTGATGAATGAAGGAAATAATTGATCGAAGTGATATTCGAAATAAAAATGTTGTCAATAGAAACAAAGAGATCGATGGACTAAAGAAATTAATGATCGAAAGATATATTCTCATCGAAATGGTTATTGATTGCCGGGAAAATCAGAAATGAATCTCAGGCAAGGTCACATCGACATTAAATTCAAATGTATGACCAGGTGACCATTGTCCAAACCGCCACTACTAACTGATTAAATGCACCATAAGTAATAGATCAACATCAAAAGACACAACATTGAGGAATTCATAGGTGACGAACTAGAAGCAGAAATTGGGCGAATTCATAGATAAAACAATGATTTTAAGTAAGTTGTTTACACACAGACCTCTTTCTTAAATTCAAATGGAATCATCATCTAAGGCTAGTAAGACCATAAAGGGAAAGGAACCTATCGCTGCAGAAGAAAAGACTAAAAGACAAAGAATGACATGAGGATATTAAACAGTGATATTGTGATGTATAAAGATGATAAGTATATCGAGCACATAGGAGTGTTGAACTTGTTTATCTTCCAGTTTGTTAACAAGGGTGCTAATTAAGAGTTATATGCTAAAAAGCCATGATGCTTGGTGACAATGTATACCCTCATATAAATAAGGGAACTTTTGTAACATGGAGGGAGATAAGAATTAGAAAGGAGTAGATTATAGCCTCAAGCTTACCATTGTACTATTTTGGCAAATATATAATATAATTAGTTGTTTTTCCTTTGCATATGTGTTGCAGATTACTGCATTTTTCTGCAGGCAGTTGCTTATGATATTATCTAAAGGAGATAAGGTTATTTGTGTTCTTCCTGTAAAATTTTGTGTTTCATATTGTAGATTTGGATCAAAAATATTTACTTGCGAATTGTAATTTTTCATTGTATTTCTTCCTTCGATGGTCTCTTAAGGTTAGAGTTAAATTCATTCAGGCGGTTTACAATATAGACATTGAAGTAGAGCTCATAAGAAACAGTAACTGATAGACTCATCGAGAGGGGGTGGGTTTAAAAACTCTCTCATAAGTTTACACAATAAGTCCTAAAGAAATATAAAGACTCTGTAGCCCAAACAACAAAGAAAGGCACTAGTCATCTATAAAATACAACTCATCAATTCATACTTTCACATTAAAAGTAGTAGGAGTAGCTGAGTAGGAATTCTAGATTAAATTAGCAATAGTGTATATATATATATATATTTCAAGCACAAAGATCAAATAGATTCTACAACAACAATCTTGAACTCATCTGCTATATCTCCATCCTAGGAGCTTATGCCATTCTAAGATAGGAGGAAGTCAGATCAAGACACTAAATCTGCTATAAAAAGCATTAGTTGAAGGAACGACTAGTGAGTAGGTATACCCGCCTAGGTCCTGGAGAGCCTAAAGTGAGAGAGTTAGTAACCAAATAGGTTCAATCTATAAGTTGGCCAAGTTAATTGGAGGGTTTGATCATAGGAGTTGGCATTTCCTTACAACCTATCCAATCTGTTGATTTTAGAACCAACAGATACCACAAACCATAATCATTTGTTCCTTTCAAATACCTAAATATCCTTTTTACCACTACCATGTATGTCTCCTTAGGATCTTTCTAAAATCTTGGAACCAATCCAAAAACATGTGCAATGCCTGGTCTACTTTGAACAACATAATGCAAATTTCCAATCATAGACCTATATTCTTTCTCATCTAGATACGGTGAGTCATCTTGTTTTGACAATTTACAACCTATCACCATTGGAGTACCAACCAGTTTGCAATCTTCCATGCCAAAAGTTTTCAAGACTTCTTTTACATACTTAGTCTAATAGATAAATATTCCATTTTCCCATTGTTGAATCTGTAAACCAATAAAGAACTCTCACCGATAAGAGACTTCTTAGATTCTTTGTTCATTTCATCTGCAAAAGATATACACATGTCATCATATCCACCAAATATTATATCAACAACAAAAACTTCAGCAAGTAACATTTTGTCTCCATCAGTCTTCAAATATATGTTATTGTCCTCATTGGTTCTCGAAAATCCTATCTTGATCAGATGTCCATGCAATCTTTCAAACCATGCTCTGGGAGTTTCCTTCTATCCATATAGTGCCTTGTGTAGTTTTCAAACCATATTTTCATCTTCACTCAATGCAAAACCATCTGGTTGTTCTATATATACTTCTTCTTCCAAGATACCATTGAGAAAAGTTGATTTAACATCCATCTAATATACCTTAAATCCTTTAAAAGCAGCAAAGGAAAGCAACATTCTAACACCTTCAAGTCTTGCCACCAATGCAAAGGTTTCACCATAGTCTTTACCTTCTTCTTGAGCATACCCTTTGCAAACCAACCTTGCCTTGTTTCTAACAACTTCACCATCCTCATTAAGTTTGTTTCTGAATACCCATTTTGTCCCATTAACATTTTTGTCTTCTGGTCTAGGAACAAGAGACCATGTATTGTTCTTCTAAATCTGGTCAAGTTATTCATTCATTTCATTCAACTAGTCTTTAATCTTTCAAAGCTTCTCTAATAGTCTTATACTCAATAGTCGAAATCAAACAGGAATTCTCTCTGATTTTTCTTCGTGTCTGCACACCAACATTCTTGTCACCTATATTCTGGTCTTCTGAATGATTTATCCTTACATATCTTGGGATTACCATTTCCAGTGCAATGCTTTCTGCTTCATATTCATCATCTTCTTCATCGCTTACTAGTTGAGCTCCTATTTCTGCATTGTTCTCCTCATCTTCCTTCTGCACTTTTGGTTCAATATACACAAGTTTTTCTTTATCATTAGCAGTCTCAGATCTACCAGACTCATCAGGTTTGTCAGAAAATTCATCAATTTTAACATTCACACTCTCAAATTTTTTCTTTGTCCTTTTATTATAACATTTGAATGCTTTACTCTTGGTAGAATATCAAAAAAATATCCCTTCATCACTCTTCGCATCAAACTTTCTAGTAAAATCATCTCTCTTAATAAAACATCTAATACCAAAAAATTTAAAGTAGTTGACATTAGGAGTCTTACCATGCCAAAGTTCATAAGGTGTTTTATCATTACCTTTCTTCACAAGAACTCGGTTCAAAGTATAAACATCAGTGCTAACTACTTCTCTCCAGAACATTTTTGGAACATCTCCTTGTATCAACATTGTTCTAGCAGCTTCCACTATTGTTCTTTTTCTACTCTATGCAATGCCATTATGTTGTGGAGTCCTAGGTGCTGACGTTTGTCTCTTTATTCCATGTTCTTCATAGTACCTAGTAAACTCATCAGAAGTAAATTCTCCACCCCGGCCAAATCTTAAGCACTTTATATTCTTGTCAGTTTCCTTTTCAACTAGGGCTTTAAAGATCTTGAATTTGTTGAATGCCTCTGATTTCTCCTTAAAGAAAATTACCCACATCATCCTTAAAAAATCATCAGTGAAAATTATAAAATACTTGTCACCATAAAAACTTCTCATCCTCATAGGATCACATAGATCAGTATGCACTAAATCAAGAATATTCTCTGAAGAAAAAGATTTACTCTTAAAAGATGTTGAAGTCATCTTACCCATCTAACAATCTTTGCATAACACATTATCCGGTTTAACAAGTTGTGGCATACCTCTCACAATATTAGATTTGCTAACCTTTATCAAATTATCAAGGTTGACATGACATAACATTTTGTGACACAACCAACTATCTTAAATTTTAGCCACCAAACAACTATTCACATTAGCATTCAGATGAAAAATATTACCTCTAGTCTATTTACCAGTAGCTATAAAATCTCCATTGCATCCCATGATCCCACACACTCCTTTTTAAACTCAAGGTGATATCCTTTATCATTTAGTTATCCAACACTTAGCAAGTTATGTTTTAAGCCTTCAACCAAATAAACATCATCTGCATTACTCTTACCATTCAGTGAAATAGATCCTTTACCTTTTACCATGCAGGGTGAGTTATTACCAAATCTTATCACACCGCCATCAAAATCTTCAAGGATATGAATTTGTTCTTATCACCGGTCATGTGATGTGAACAACCACTGTCTATTATCCACTCATCACTAGAGTCAAACTAAGATACCAAACCCTTTAAATCAGTCAGATCTTCCTTCATAGCAACAAATTCAGATTCCTCATCTCTCACACCTTCATCAACTACAACATAGCATTGTTTCTTCCATTTTCCTTTATATTTCCTAAACTTCTCCTTACTATCACTGTTAGGACAATTTGTAGCAATATGTGCAATCTTATTGCAAGAGAAACACTTAAGAGGTAGTTTACCTTTATATTTACCAGTGCCTCTTGGAAGTCTCTTAGCCAGAAGAGCTTCAAAGTCCATTAGATGGTATTCATCATCATTATCTCCTCTACTACTGCCATGACTAGATCTACAATCATAACTGTGACATACATCTTTCCCTTTTCTCACAGGTGTACTAGTTACATATGCTTTAAAAGTTGATTTAGATGTCTTAAAAATAGTGTTATCAAAACTATTTAATTCAAATGCAATCAGTTAACCAATAAGAGAATCAACAGTGACTTTATCACTACTTGTTGACCTCAACTCTTAAATAGCAGAAACTCTTATAGCACAGGCAGGTAAAAGAGTTCTTAACATCTTACTTACAACAGTGTCATCTTCAATCTTTCCTCCAACACTTTTAATACCACCGACAACCTCTTTGATCCTTTGACCATATTGAGCTATATTTTCACCTTCTACCATTCTCATATCATCAAAATTACCTCTAAGACTCTCTTCCTTATCTTTTTGAACATGTTTGTCACCACCATAGAGTGGTTCTAATTTCTCCCAAACTTCAAATGCAATTTCTAATCCATGTACATCAATGTATTTAGTATCAAATAGTGCACTTACAATAGCTTCTAGTGCTTGATTGTTTTCTTGGTACTCCTTAAGGTGATCTGGAGTTAGAGGACTAGTAGGAGGTACATATTTAGTAGTAACATGTTGCCAAAAATGAGAACCCATACCTTTCATATAAATCTTCATTCTATCTTTCCATATTGTTTAGTTGTCCTTAGTAAACTTTTGACCCTCCTTCATCATTTTCCTCTGGGTCTTTTCCTCAAGCGGTTAAGCTTTTGCACACAAAGGACCAAGGCTCTGATACCAATTATTATTTAGAGGATCTAGTTAATACTGAGAGGGAGGGAGGTGAATCAGTATTAACAAAAAACTACAATCTTAAACCAAACTGATCAATACTTCACCAAAACAAATCATAACTATTATCGGTAGCCACTGAAATCAATCTATTAATCAGATTTGTCAAACTACTCATTTAAGTGTTCCATATCATGCATGGAATATAAATATATCAACTTAACACAAAAGAAATCAATCAACACATGAACACTGGGATTTTCATGTGGAAACCCAAATGGGAAAAACCATGGTGGGAATTGGTACCCACAAGATTTTTGCACTCTTTTGGAATGCGCCCTGTTAGGAGCCTAGCCGAGTTAGGAGCTTACAATTATGCCTGGTTAGGAGCAGACCCTGTTAGGAGTCCCTAGATTAAGAGATTTACCTCAACCCTATTAGGATCTTTACTCTATTAGGAGTAACCTTGTGAAAGGATTTAGAACCCAAGCTAATGACTCACCCGGTGAAGGGATTTATACAATCAGGCTTGTCAGGACCTACCCGATTAAGGGATTTTGAGTCTACTGCAACTGTTAGGGAAAAAAAATGTATGATTTGAAAAATAGTACTCTCTGCTTGCTTGTATAGATCATTTTCTGCTCCAATTTGTTTCTCTCTTGTAGACACACACACAGGTTCAGCCACACACTCTTCTTTTGATCACCGACATAGTAAATCATCACAGACTTATCCTAAATAGACTTTACAACTTAGTTGGTTACAAAACCCTAACCTCATACTAAGATTTACATCATAGATCATCACAGATCTTTACAAGTCATTACATATCATCATATAGATCATTACAATAAATTACAGATCAATTACAGTCATTGAATGATCATTGTACATCGATCTGATACACTTTCAAACCCTTAGCTCATTCTACTAAGCACTTCGGTCATTCCCAAGAAATTCACTCTTTGTACGTGAAAAAACAACATCTTATCACTTCACATGGATTCAACCATGTCATCACCATCTTACAAACATAATGTAATACACCGCCAAACTCAAAATCATTACCGGTTATAAGATTTGAATACCAATTCTTAAACCCTAATAAAAACTTAGAGAAAATACACCAGTCAATCACAAACATGATTTTTGATAGCCAAAACATGACGCGGTTCCGGTCATAACCTCATTACAATGTTACAAACACATATTCCAAACCACAACACTAAATTCTTTAATAATCTCTAGATCTAATTACTTAAGCATAACACAGTTTCACATTTACCGGTTAAAGTCCTATTTACTAGTTAACTGTCAAAACCATTTCATAGCTTTCCAGTCAATCATAGATGACTTAGATAACATGATTGAACAATGTAACCATAGTTGACATCAATGACAATACAAACTGATCATCAAGTCATAAAACAACATCTCAACTATATCATCGCCAACAATCCTTATACCGATTCATCAATATCATCAACAATTATGCCAATATCCATTCACATTATCAGTTATGCCAATATGCCAACACATACTTGCGGGAACAAGGATTTTTCAAGAAGGCCCTTCAAATTGCCAAGGTACCCTTCAGTTTGGGCATGGTTAACTGAATTTTGTAGACAAGTGATGAAATTTCACGATAATTACCTGGTTCTCACCAAAAACTAGGGTTTAAATTCATTGTAAAGATTGGAGAAATTTGGATGTGAATCACTACATAATACAAAGAAGGTAGAGGAAGACCTATTGGCTAGGCATCTGTAATACTTCCAGTACACAAGGAAGGACTATGACCCTTTGCATATGATAGAAAAGTATATTTCGAGAAGAGTGAAACACATCCCAAATATAGAAGATTACTGGATGGTTTGCAAAGATGAAATCGAAGTAAGAAAGATAAAGTATTACCAAAGCTTAACACTCACACAGATAAAGCAGTTGGGGCTAGCCAAAATAGGGATCGATGTACCCACAAAGATAACTGAAGATGATGAAGAAATCTTAAGGCTGAATTATGTGGCACATAATGTGGAGAAAAGACTAGTGATAGAACCCACATCGAATGAACTAGAAATGATCTCAATGGACCAAGTGAATCAACTACTTCTAGAAGTGACAAGGAAATGGCTAGAATCATATAAAGAGGAGTTAGTGCAGAAAGGAACAAAGCTCACCATAAGAAGGAAGAGGAAAAGAAAGGATACTGAGGAAAATGCAGATTTTTTTATTTCACAAAAAGAGTATAGATATGAATAAAATCATAGAACCGCTTACCATGGAAGCAAAATAGCTATAACAAAGAGGTGTTGTGGTAGTCATGACAGATGCAAACTTGAATATGCTAGCTAGAAGCAAAAGGAAGATGCCACAAGACCAGGGCAGTAAAATAGTGCAAACCCTCCCACAAGGAGAAAGGGTTGAGATGCAGGAAGAAACACTCCAAGAACAACTATTGCAGGCCATTCTAATAAATGTGTCTTAATCCGCCGCGCAGCTATTTGCATCTCCTTCGTCAGTCAAGAACACCTTTGGTGACATAGTTAGACTAGCTCGAGTTGGACTTGAGGAATATTCAGGATTGTATGATGACTTGAATCAGGTTCTTGAAAAATGCCGAAAGGGAAACTTAGAAGAATTGCAAAAGAAGATGGAACAAGGGAAATCGCCACAAAAGCTAGTGCATGGAGCAAAGGTTTTGACTAGAAAAAGCATGATGGACCAAGTGATAAACCTAGAAGGATCAAGAGATTTTGAGGTAGACACAATGAAGGAAAGGGATATACAACATGGAGCAGATGAGATTCCTGCTGTAGAGGAAAGAAGAGTAGAAGAAAATCTATCTCTCCATAATGAAAATAAAAAAAAGACAGTGGAAGAGAATGCAAAGATGCGGGCAGTAGAAGAAAATGAAAAGAAGGTGAGAGATGGTAATGAAGAAGTGTAAGACACCCCGCACCTCAAAGCAATGACACCCCCACACCAAGAAAAAACAAAGGATCTTGAAGTTCCGCTTCAAGAAGACTGACTATCTTTGCAGAAAGAAAATCCTACCAAGGAAGGCAAAGATGGAGACCGAGGGTTAAACAAAGCATTAAACATACTCGATAGTAGGGACAAACAACAAAAAGGAAAGGAACAAGATGAAGGAGAATCCCCACAGGTGGAAATGAGAGATCTCCAACAAAAGAGAAGGGAGATATCAGGGTTCAAAAGGGTCATAAATGAGAAAAGAAATGGAAAAGGAGAAAACCATTTCAAAAAGGGTTAGCATAGTAAATGTAGAAGCTAGAAACATGCATGAATGGTTAAAACAACAAAAAAGGCCTAGTGGGCCAATAGAGGTGATTTTGCTGGATTGCAATAGCTTACTATTAGGCGCACCCCACACGAAGAAGAGAAAAGTTGTCAAAGCCTAATAAATTACCCAGGTGAATCCCGAAGGAGAATGAGAATTGCATATTGTAGAGCCTATAATCAAAGAGGGCGAGGAAGAACCAACTGATTAGGAATACTGAGTAACTATAATTCAGTTGGGGAAACCATCAAGAGAGGAAACATTGAGTGTCACCAAAGAAGGAGTCACCCTGATGGAAGAGAGGATGTAGATGGATGAGAGAAAGATAAAATAGCAGAAAATTCAAATAGATCAGTTGGTAAAATTTATAAAAGGGATTACCAAAAGGGAAGAAACTCCACAGAAATCCCAGTTCATCTTGTCTTGGTATCTCAAGAAGAAGCTAAAGCAGTAGATGTGTTAAGAATAAAGGCCAAACTGATGGACAACTAGACCTAGATGGTACTAGAATAGGCCAAAGCTTTGCTAAAAGTGGTAATAGATAGATACACCACTTGGGGAAAATTGATGAGGAGGATTGATAGAACCTAGTAGGTGCATGAGGAATTGTCGGTGTTGGATTGTTGGGGAGATTGTTGGATTTGGTTTTTGTCATTGTTTCCTCTAAGACATGTTATTTACATTGATGTCAACATATTCCTCTGATTTATTTTGGTGAGTTTGGGAAGATCTTCTGATCCAGTTTTGAAGTTTGGTGTTGCTGATCAATGTTTTGCAGAATTTAGTTTTTCCCTCGGTATATTCCGGTGTGATCAGATCTTGTGCTGAGACTTTGGGATATTGTTTGGGACGATATTGTGAATCTTCATTTTAGATGGTTTGTGATTTGGTTCACCATAAGTTATCTTTCTTCATGACAGTTGCTGATTGGTTGTGTTCTTGAGCTTCGAGACGTTGACCGATGAAGATTTGAAAAGAGGTGTTGGTGCAACTATTTTGGATGATTCTAACAAGCTTTCTCATGTTTCCTAGTCATGTCCTATTTTTTTGGTGATTCGTATTGATCATTGTGTGATTTTTGGGTGATTTCTATGAATCGGTGATGATTTTCATGTTATGCGATATTTCTGGTGGTGGAGCGTGTTGCGATTGATCTTGATGGGATTTCTGGTGGATGTGATCATTTGGGAATTTGAATTAGGTCCATTCTATGTAATTTAAATGATAATATTGGTCTGGTGGTCGATCTTTGTATCATGCAATTGTAATTTTTGTTATAGTAAGTTGAGGGTTGAGGGTTTAGCCGACCTTGTTATCAAGGCTGATGATTTGTATATATAGTTGAGATGGTTATGTAATTTAGGTGTCGGTATTATGTTTGCATTATTGGAGAGAGGTGATTTTGCGAACAAGAGAGTTATCATTTGGTGAAGTGTTGAGGTGAGATTGGTGGTGCAGAGTAGACAATTGTGCTTAATTGGAACTGTCACTAGGCATTTGTAGATGCTATAATTGCAATTCATTTCTTTTGGATTGTAGTCCAAATCATATTGTGGGTATGTGCAAGATCATGGTGGGCCAAAGAGGCCCTTAAGTGGCAATGAAAATTAGAAAAATAGAGTTAGGCAACTTGCAAAAATTTGAATAATTTACCAGCATTATTTAAAAAATCTGTAAGAATAGAATTTGTAGAAAATTGAATATAGTTTCTAATGTACTAGCTATTTTATGAAAAAAATTAAATCTATTTGACCAAAAATTAAAATTTTAATGCAGTAGTACTTAAATTTTAGAAAAAAACATAAGAAGTAGGTGTCTATCTAACCACCCTAACCACAAGCAAATCATTATATTTTTATATGAGATTTTAGACATAAGTAAAAGACTCATGTCCGGATGTGACACATATTTTTTGGTATTTTTTTAAAAATAAATAATTATATATGATTTTTTACATCTTTTAAAAAATATAAGAACTCATATATTTGACCACCATAACTTGGTCAAAACTTCATGAAATTCAATTTTTTTTAAATCCTATTGTATATGAAGAAAAGAATGTGACGCATGTTTCAGATCCAAAAAATGTGATACCATTTGAAATTTATTGATATTTTTCAATTAGCCTATAAATTAGGACTTTAGTCAGAATATCACCACTTTTTGGCCCCTCATGATCCATCATATACCCTTGTATGTCAATGAGACTTCTCTGAGGGTTGTAGCCTTCCAGGCATATATCTTTTGAGCAATGAGCTCTAGGAAGTGTGCTTGAATGCATGTGCATTCCCCATTGTAATATTTTCATATACTACTGCAGAGTATCATCTTATGGTGGGTAGGTTCCCACCGTGGTTTTTTCCTTAACCGGGTTTTCCATGTTAAAAATATTGGTGTTGTGTGTTGTGTTGTTAATTTGCTTATATTATTGCTGTAGTCTACCAATTTATGTTTTGAAGTTTAATTTGTTGTAGTCCGGTGAAGACTAATTCACCCCCCCTCTCAATCTTCCTTCTTGATTGCTGCTAACAATTGGTATTAGAGCTAGATCCTTTGATATAATATTAATCGCTTGAGGAGATTTGGGATGACAACTCAAGGTATTCTTTTCAAGAAGGACAATCTGAGGTTTGATGGAAGCAACTATACTGTGTGGAAGAGACAGATGGAGGTGTATTTGAAATGTCTTGGAGAGGATTACTGAAAGATTACTAAGAATGCCTATGTTGTCCATCAGAATGGACCATCCACTCCTAATGAGGTTAAGGAAGCTAAATATAATATCAGAGCGAAGGAATCATTTCTCAGTGCCCTGACTGATTCTAAAATGACAAGTGTTATGGAACTTCAAATTGTACATGAGATCTGAGAGAAGATTGAGATCCTTTATGAAGGTGATAATCAAGTGAAATTTGCTAAGTTGCAGAGTTTAAAAGGAAAGTATGAGACATTAAAGATGGGTGATGAGAACATACATTCCTACATCGCTAAGGTGAATGAGCTTGTCCTTGGTATCAGATCTACCGGTGGAAAGATTGAAGAAGATGATATTGTTGCTAAGGTGCTGAGATCTTTTCCTCCTTCTTATAAACATAAGATTACCACTATTGATGAGATCTAGAGTGTTACTATAGTGACAAGAGATATGTTGCTTGGTAAACTTACTGCATTTGAGCTAGGAAAATTTGGAGAAACGCATGGAAATTCTGAGAACACATTTAAAGCATTGACATATGTGTTCAACAAGAAAAAATATGATCTTGACGAGTGCAAGATATCTAGATATGGAAGAGAAAGAAAAGAAATAGAAGAGCAAGAAAGAGAGCTTGATGAGCTTGAAGCATTGATTGTGATAGGACCTAAAATTATGTCTTGCAAAATTTCATTCACTGGGTAAATTTTGGTCATTCTGGTTTTATTGTGTCCTTTGTTAAGGTTTTGAGGTTTATGGTTTTAGGGGTTGTGATTTCTAATTAAGTCTCGATATAAAAGAAAAACCTTGAGCCTTTTATGTTCCGTCATTACCTTTTCCACTTAAGCCAAGGGTTGTTTACCATTGGTGGGGCCATTTTATTTCCTAAGTGCTAAGTTGTGTTAGACCGATCTATTTAATGATTTTCCTAAAGTTGCACGAAAATTTTCCTTGTGGTCGGTCCCATTTCAATATTTGTGCCCGTGCCCATCAAATTTCCCTAAGTCTAGAAATTTTAATTCTTCGACTAGTTGATAAAGACATGACAGATCTAATGGTCCATGCTTCCCCATGGTCGAAGGTGTAAGGAAGATAAAAATTGAGGCATCATGAGATGATGCCATGTGTTCTCCACAAAGAGAGGTGAGCTGATGGTTTGAATTTTCAAATTTTTGATATTACCGGTTCCCAACGAGTAAAACCCAAATTACTAGTAATGAATGTTTATGCACGTTCTTATATCAAGAGGTAATGTTTTAATTTCGGTCTAAGAAATGCTCGGGAGTTAGTGGCCATTGTTAAGTGACCGGTGCAGTTAGAAAGTAAACAGAGAGTAGATCCAACAATTTTTGTGATCCCGCGATCGAGAGATGCAAGGATATTATGGACCGCGACATCATGAGATGATGCCACATGTCTAAGGTGGGCCAAGGAAAGATGATGGTGGGGTCACTGAAAGTGGTGAAATAGGCGATGAGTTAGATGTGCTACATCATGCCAAGGATGGATTCGCTTGCCACATTGGAGGGTAAATGTCATATTAAATGGTTTGGTCCGTAAGATTTGCTAGCTTGAAAGATGATTGACGATAAGGTTTTAAACTTTTCAAATACAAGTTAGAGCCATTTTTTTGCTCGCATGAGTAGTAATGGCGGATGAGACATTGGAATTTCATTATAGGCAGTAATAAAAGTACTCTTAAAAGTTGTTCTTTATTCGTAAAGAATTTCATAGCGATCCAGAAGACATTCCTGCTACTGAAGAATGTTGAAACGATTACTTGCAAGACATAATCACTATCCCTCTGGTGTAATCAAAACAATAAGTTTGTTTGAGCTCCTTCATCTATTCTTGAAACAATTGATGTTATAAATTGTACACAAAACTATAAGAAAATAATTTCAATTGTTCTAGGGTTAGAAGCTAAATAGAGAAGAGTGAAATTTTCTTAAATTACTATTGTAATTTAAATCTTGTGTTAGCCCTAGTCTTTTCT
This sequence comes from Cryptomeria japonica, assembly GCF_030272615.1. Classification (NCBI taxonomy): domain Eukaryota; kingdom Viridiplantae; phylum Streptophyta; class Pinopsida; order Cupressales; family Cupressaceae; genus Cryptomeria; species Cryptomeria japonica. The sequence continues at coordinate 397,018,759 of NC_081415.1, forward strand.
TTCTCAATTTGAAGTTGTAGTAGAAAACCATAGTTCAAAAGATGGCTCCCTCATGAAAAAATTCAGGGCAAATTGATTACATGAAAAGGAATCTTTATGATGATTTCTTGGACCAATTGAAGTCCTCGACAAATGATAGATACCAAGGGTAAAGATTTGTGAGTGGAAAAAACCTAGGAGAAGGGTTAACTGATAAAACATTCCACTTGGTGGATGTTAGTATACCAATGACCAGATTAGAGATGTTCAAATTATGGTATGGATGTATGATTTGGGTAAATTAGTGGTGCCAGGTGTCTTCATGGATGTTGACCTTCTCAAGGCTATTGCAAACAGATATGACCCTATCTCAAGGATTATTAGGGGAAATGAAGGAGAGATTTTGTTGACCATCAGAAGGGAAGAATTCCAAGATATTTTTGACCTATATGAACCATCTGCAAACCTGGTGCAAATAGACCTGAATGAGCTAAAAGAAAAATACTATAAAATGAAGGAGTTCATTAGAAGTAATTTCCTTCCAATGCATTTGGATAGAGCGGGTAACAGAACATACCATATTGTCCCTAGCTCAGAGGAGCCATTCCCTATTGGTTCTTTTTCTCCCTACTTTTAGGCTACCTTTTTCTCTTTGTGTCAGGTATTGGGTTTCAATCCAATTACGGTTATGCTACCTAATTTCATGTACATGGCCATGCAAATACAACATCTATATTATACGGTGGTCTTTGACTTTGCCTCATACCTTGAAGAAAATATTTATGAGGGGTTACGAGATATTAAAAATGAAGTGGCTAGTGCTAAATTCTTCTAGTATTGCTTACTCATGCATATGTTCCTATTTAGGAACACATATTACTTTGAGGGTACCATGAACCTCAAAAGGATAATTGATAATAAGGAGATTCTAGTGTAGCTTTGGAGCACAAATATGTCTTGGGATAGATAGGAGGCTAGCTTTGTAAGATTTGATAACATCTTTTCTTCTAAGTTGAGGAAAAGGTTGACAGTAAACCTGCTGAAGATCCCCAAGGAGCTGCATGATTTTGTAAGGCCCAAAGAGAGGTTGCCACTTCTTAGGATTGAACACAATTGGGTGATTTTATCCCTTATCATGTAAGTACTATTATTAGAATCTATAGTTTCTCTAGGAAACCACATGTACTGCCTTTTAACATTCCTTTGAGAATGGGTTTTGCTGAGGTAATGTGGCAGATAGGGTGCATTCATGACAAGGAATTAAAGGGAAGGGGAAAAGGAACAATTGTCCCTGATTACACTATCATCCCTTATTTTGTAATTCTGAAAGAAGGATACAAACATTTTGATAAATTCTTTGCTCTATATCATTTGGGGGTGAGCATAGCTAGACATAGTGATCTTGAGGGGTTCTACAATATCTTCATGACAAGAATAAAAGGAGGTCTATTGCCTCATGAGCATAATTTTCCTAAGGATATAATGAGAAATGAATTTGATCCCATGACTCAAGAGTGGAGGAAAGAAAAAATGGATAATCTTCATAAAGTTATGGGCTGCAATTCAAAAGATGGATCCAAATTATGATCTAGTAAAGGATTTTACCCCATTTTGTGCTAAGGTTGACTTTGTTATGAACAATTTTGATGAATTAAAGCTAATTTTGAAGGAGAAGGCGGCCAAACTTGAAGAAGTTCATGGCCAACAATAATCAAGCTCACAACCTCCTTTGTCTCAAAGAGTAGGTGGCATGGTAGAAAGGAGACTTGTTCATGAATCTTGTTAGAAAAGAGAAAGAGAAGAAACAAGTGATGAAGAGGAGAGAAGCAATGACAGTAGAAGGTTGGTAAGGAGAAAGAGTAAAAATGATAATGAAGACAGATCCTTCTCCAAAGATGCAAATCAAGCCTTTTAAAAGAATCAAGATGATTGATCTTGAAGACTCAGACATAAGTCCTTCGCCATCACCTGTGCCCTTTTCACCTATAAGGCAGGATGAAGAACAAATGGAGGAAGATGTGTTCATATAAACAAGTGCATAAATGCAACTCGGTGTTCCTCTTTTGCCGCCAAATTTGGAGTTGGACATTACTCCTTTAGATATTCAAGATAAAGATTTCAGGGATGCAAGAAAAGAAGCATGTGATAAGTTCCTTGAAGATGATACTTTTGTGAGGAGCCCAACCTTTTTGTAGTTAGTATGGAAGATGAAGATTGAAGAATACAAAAGAAGAATTACCGAGAAAAAGGCCCAAAGGCCAGATAGATCTGATCAAGAAAATTAGGAAGAGGTCAAGAATGAAATGATGGAAGAGTTTAAGGAAATCACTATTGATGAGGGCGGGAAGATTATAAGTCAAGTTGGAGTCCTGATTTTACCAGAATGGGACATAGCAGATGTAGTATCTTTTGATGCAATCAGGAAATCAAAAGGTCAACATTTCAATTCAGAGGAGGAAGCAAGGTTAGCATTAAAAGGATTGGATTGTAGATAATTATGCAACCTTGACAATATGGGCACTATAGGAAGGACCTAGAAATCCTAACATCAATGACTTAAACCCCAATTTGAGGGGAGGCCTTATTGTAAAAAGAGCATCTAACACATCAGGTGTAGAGTCTACAAAGTTGAATGTTGATGTTGCTAAGTTGGCACATGAGACTTCAAAAAGAGAAGCCTTGGAAAAGGCAGAGTTGATGAGAAAGTTTGATAAATTGTTTAATGATTACAATGTAACTCTACAAAGGTGTGTGGAGTTGCAAATGAGAGTGCAAATTTTTGAGCAAGGATAGATAAAGGTTTCCTTTCTTGCACTTCAGGGCCATTCGAGCCATCAACATCTAGGTCATCACCTGTGGTCCAGGAAGAAGAAGCAGTTCAACCTGATATAAGTGTTGGTATCCCTAGTATGTCATTAGTCCCATATGATGATGATGATCCTGAAGCCACTAGTGTTGGCATTGTGTTGTCATTGATGTCAACCAGTATGGGATGACTACCGATAGAAGAGATGTATGTGCAACACTGCTATGGAGAAGTACAAGATGTGATATCTTGGATATCACCTTGTGTTGCAGAACACTACTAAGGTAAGGAAGATGACCTTAGGAGTCACTAATACACAAGTTAGTGCCTGAAAACCTGACGATAATAATGAAGGCTAAAGAGATTGTTTCGGCTGTTGAATAGAAGAATATTGTGTGATTGTGAAGTGGAAGACTTCTGCAAGTAAGAGAAAATCAGCCAAGTTCTCAACGAGAATCTATGAAGAGAGTGGGGGTGAGAGAGAACCTAGTTGAAGCATTCAAATAGTTGGAGAGAAGAACCGGTAGTGTTCATACTAGCAGAGTAGAGCAGTGAGAAGGAGATTCAATGAGAGAAGTACAGAAGAGAGATAAACTGGTAGGGCTTACCAATAGAGAAAAGTGAGTTGGTGAAGCAGATAAGGTATCTCGTTGACAGAGTAAGATATATATATATATATATAATGGTTGCAAGATTTACTTGTAACAAGATAACTACTCATGTATTTGATATTTACATTGTGAACACTAAGTTGTAGCTCGGTGCAGGGGTTGTAGCTCCTTGGGTTGGTGCCCTAAACCTTGTAACCGTGTTTTATTGTGAGGTTGGATTGGAGTAGTAGACTCCAGCAACATTGCTCATCGAGGTTTTTCCCATCTTGGGTTTTCTTTGTATATGCTGGTGTTATGTGATTTCCCCTTGTGAGTGTGTTTGCATTTGAGTTAGTCTCCTCCATAAATGGTAAGTCTGCATTGAGTTAAATCTATCAACCGATATGCTCACATAGGATTGCAAAAGGGAAAAAGATTTGAGAACCATTGATTCACCCCCTCCCCCTCTCAGTGGTGCATTGTGTCTAATAATTGGTATCAAAGAATAGGTTCCCAGCTAGACGAGCTTTCTCTAGCTTGGGTAGATTTTGGCCTAAGGACACAATGATCTGTTTAGTGTCATTCCTTGCTCCAATGTTTAATGGATCTAACTATGCTATTTGGAGTTGCAGAATGGAATTCTTCCTATCCTATCTAGGGTTTGATGTATGGATGTCGATTATCAATGGTCTCCCTAGAAATGTCAATTCTCCCACCGGATCTAGAGATGAAAGAAAATGCATATGTAATGAAGAAGCCAAAGGCCATATTCAATGGGCTCACCAGTGATATCTCCTCATAGGTTGACAAATCCAAAACAACAAAGAGTCTATGGGATAGACTGAAGAAGTTGTATGAAAATAAACCCTGCACTACTGGATCAGTGTGTGGAAGTGAGATGAAAAATGCAATTGATACATGTGCAGATGATGATGGTAGATCCACTAGTAGCTGCAGCAATGATGATGAAGGAACCCACCTCTTCATGGCTCAGGAATTAGAAGATAAAAGGCACACTTCTAAAAATGATCATGCAAAACACTCCTACCGACAAGATGTGTTTGGGAGTGATAGTGAAGGTGAAGAAGAAGAAGATGAGGCAGGTGTTGATCTTGAAGCAAAGCTTCTAAATGCACTTGAAGAACTCAATAGAGTGAGAAAGGAATATAAGCTATTCAAGAATTTTTCCATAGTAGAGCAAAATTGGCTGATAAGATGCCTTGAAGAATTTGAGAAAAGCATCTCGAAAATGAAGACTCAGGTAGAGAACACCAAGGTATGTCGGTGTGAAGATCTAGCATCAAGGATAGAAGTAAAAAATGTAGAATATCTATAGCTAGTTGGAGAAATGGAGGTTCTCCAAAATGACCTTGAGAATTGTCAGGATGAACTCAAGGTAAGAATCTGGTTTAATGGCAGCAGTGATGCCTTGGATAAAATGTTGAAGAAGCAGAAGTATGCCAAGGACATTGAAGGTTTAGGCAGTGGTGCCGGTGAATGCTCCACCAGCAAGAATGTCCCCCCAAATGACATTCTGTTTGTCTCCTCAAATGGAGAAAACAAAGGCAAAACCTTCTCAGTGAGAAATGCTCCCCGGAAGAAGGTTGATCTAGATACAACCGGTGAGGACTTGTAGACAAGAAAGAAGACCGGTGCTGCAAGAATAAGGAACACTGAAGATCCCAAAGGAAAAGGGAAGATGGGAGAAGACAGCTTCACCGGAAGTAGGAAAATGAGGAAGCAAAAAAGAAGACCTCCTATCAATAGAAGATAGAAAAATGCTACCACCCACAGGGCAAGGCAAGTGTGGGAGAAGAAGAGACCAGATGGAAGAGTTGGATAGAATGGAAAACCAAGGATCCATTCTCAAAGAAGAAAAAATGGAGATGTTAAACCAGTAAGATCTCCCCATGCATGGCAAAATGAATTTATAAGTCACACACCATCCTTTACTGGTTACTACTTTGCATGGAATGCTTATGGCCATAGGGTAGAGGAATATAGAAAGAGATCTAGAAAGAATAATATAGGACCTCATAGACAACATGCATATGAGAAAAATGTATCCAGGAATAGATACATGCATGTTCCCTCTCCCGGTTATGCAAATGTTGTTTGTCATAACTGCAATGGTCTTGGCCATAGAATGTTTGAATGTAGGAAGAGGAACCTGCAGTCACATAGAGGCCGACATAATGGCTATGCTCTACAGAAAAGTGGATATAGAGCATTTGGAAGTCAGAAACCTGCATGGAACCAAAGGAGAAATGTCCCTGTAGGAGCAAGAGGTCCACCAGTTTCGATCGCTAGCCACAACAACATGACCAAAAGGAGATGGTCGAACTGGTATGCTAAGAGATTCCCCAATCATGAAGTGGGGATGAATGTTGTGTGCTACTATAGCACTACTTCTGGTTGTGATGGAAAATCAGGAAATGGAAGGACACCTCAGCAGAAGAAGGAAAGACCTACTCCCCAGTTTGAAAATGGGAAGAAGAACGAGATCACTATGAACTCATTGCATAGGTGATATCTCCTAAATCCTAAAGTAGATGCAGGATCTTAGGGGGAGTAGCACATTGAATTTATCTTCCACCCCCTTAGTGAAGGAGGCAACATGAAAGAATATGATGTTGCTGGTATGAAGGATGAAAATGTAAAGATAAGTGTGTGTAGATGCTCCCTTAACTACACACCTACAGATCAGTGTTGGATCACCACTACATGCTTCAATGAGTAAAGGTTAACAATTGGTATCAGGTATTAACCGATATGTACAAGATGTTATCGACATGAATGCTAATAGGTACTTGCAGGTTATGTAAGACAATGAGGTTGGAGATCATTGCATTAGCCCCGACAACATGGAATGTGAAATTATGTCTCAGGTGGTATTGGAAAAGACCTAAATGACATATGTTGGCCCCATGGTTGGTTGATCATGCAGGCATGCATATTTTTGGGCTAACTGGTTTTGATTCTTGACATGATGATAACTTTGTCTGGCATTGTGTGGAACAAGGATCATGTCATAGGTTGTGGTGGATATAATGAAGCTGAAAGATCATTATATGATCTCATATGCATAGCTAAATCAATATATGGTAAAGATTAGAGTCTCAATTTAGCTATGAATTTGTAGAAAGGTATCAGTCTTTCTACAAATTTAGTTCAATTAGCATTGGAATTGCATGCTCAATTGGTGTCTATTGATGGTTAAGTTCCCCATCTCAAGTGTTGTGACTTGAAAAGATGTAACAACTGGTGAAAAAGATAACAAGTGGTATCAAAGGAAGTGTTACATCCAATGAAGACAAAAGGGGAGAAAGAATTATGTTAGTGACTGGTAAATATAGGGAGGAATGATATCCTGACAGTGCCCTTTGTCATTGTTGTCAAAGGGGGAGAATAATGACTATAGTATAATGCTTACTACATGAGTTGACATCAATGCCAAAGGAGGAGATTGTTGGCATTGTGTTGTCATTGATGTCAACCACTATGGGATGACTACTGGTAGAAGATATGTATGTGCAACACTGCTATGGAGAAGTACAGGATGTGATATCTTGGATATCACATTGTGTTGTAGAACACCTGTAAGGTAAGGAAGATGATCTCAGGAGTCACCAATAGACAAGTTAGTGTTTGACTTGTGTGATGAGATAGAGAGGTGTTTGAGCGGTTTTTTATGATGAAGAGGTAGAATGTTATCTGAATCACATCCACACTGAAAGAGAAGATTGAACAGGTCACCAGTATGCTGAGAGGTTGCAGAACAACATGACTCCCACTTGATGAAGATGCAGTCATCATAAGAAGCAATGACTGACAGTGAATATGATCACATCAGATCACATGTGTCTATTTGAAGAGATGTTGCACAAATAGGGAAGCCACATGAGTACATTGCAGGTTGCAAAAGACAAGGTGTCACTCCACTAGTAAGTGGAGCTTATCTCCTATTATGCATCGTGTGCATTATAGTTGGTGAGATAAGAGTGAAGAGGTAAAGGGATGTACTTGAAGGTTCACACCAGATGTACTAGTGAATTGAGGGAATGCCTTAAGTGCATGTGATCAGAGAGAGGGCAAGGTTGAGCAGATGCAGTCAGAGTAGAATGTGGCTTGACTGAAGATGAAGTCTGATGAAGATGGATGACAGGGTTTCATCAAGAGTGTTTACTAGTATGTATTTCCACTGGTAATATGGACAAGGTGCAGATGAAGAAGACTTCCCACGTTGTGGGAATGTGCATGATTTAAATGGACATGTCTGATGACCAGTCAAGGAGTTGTTCCATCAATAGTTCAAACAAAAAAAAGACATGATAAGATTACTAGTATAATGTGAGATATCGGCAGGGTTAGCAAACTGACAGTTAAAAGGAGTTGGTAGGGTGTTTGGTCGATGGTCCTATCTAGACCGACTTGGAGTACCAAGCTGGAAGTTGATCGACATGGATGCCACATGGAGTCAAGGTGGCAAGCTCGCAGAAGTTGATGAAGTGCCGTGTGGAGTTAGGTATCTCGACAGGTGTGCACTAAGTGTGGATCTCATGATTTGTGGATCGGGTTAGAAGCGTGTGGCTCGAGGAAGAATGAACAATAGAGAAGAATCAGGGAGTTGTTGGCACCTGAATAAAAGCAAGAAGATCATACTATTAGAAGACCTTGAAAAGGAAACAATAGATGCATTAATGGTGGTTTGATAGATGCAGGTCGAGGTAGAAGATCGCATTTCCTATATTTGGAAAATATGCTCTAGAAGGCGTATTGATGGCAGACTTGTGTAGATGGATGTCAGGAAGATCAGATCGAGCAAGATCTGATTTGATTTGGTTTGCCTCGAGGATGGTGAGGAAACCCTAACCACATGGATTTTGAATTGGGTTTTGGTGGGAAAACCTAGTGATAAGAATGAAGGCTAAATAGTTGTTTGTGGCTGTTGAATAGAAGAATATTGTGCGATTGTGAAGTGCAAGACTTTTGCAAGTAAGAGAAAATCAGCCAAGTTCTCAACAAGCATCTGGGAAGAGAGTAGGAGTGAGAGAGAACCTCATTGAAGCATTCAACCGGTTGGAGAGAAGAACCGGTAGTGTTCATACCGATAGAGCAGAAGTGAAGGAGGCTACAGAGAAGATAAATAGACAACTGGCAGAGAGTAGAATCGGTGAAGAGTAGAGAAATGAGGAGGAAATTCAGTGAGAGTAGTACAAAAGAGAGATAAATTGGTAGGGCTTAGTAGCAGAGAAGCAGTAGGTGAAGAGCAGTAGAGAAGTGAGTCAGTGAAGCAGAGAAGGTATCTCACTGACAGAGTAAGATATATATATATATATATACATATATATATATATATATATATATAATGGTTGCAAGATTCACTTGTAGCAAGATAACTACTTATGTATTTGATGTTTACATTGTGAACACTAAGTTGTAGCCCGATACAGGGGTTGTAGCTCCTTGGGTTGGTGCTCGTTGGGTTGTAGCCCTAAAGTCAGGGGTTGGTGAAACTTTTGAAAGGGAGGCAAACCAAGTAGTCATTAAATACATTCCCTATAGGATAAAGTTGATGAAGTCATGAGTTTTGATTGGCCATTTGATGAAGAGTATAGTGCATGGAGTAGTATGTATCTGAATGATGAATAAAGGTTGTAAATAGTTTGATATAACTATTTTGGTCTTCTAGTGGTAGATATTTGTGAGCCGGTATAATAGAGATGGTTGTTAAAATTCATCATGAGTTTTAGAGAAGCAGCCACAAATTTTGATCTTGTATGAGTGAAATCAAGGATGGAATATTTTTGTAACAAAATGCAGTTGTATGTGATCATTTTGAGATGACAGGTGTCTCCTATGGCCTGAACCTTGTTTGCTCCCTTGTTTTTTATAAAAGGGAATTCATGGCTATGAGTCAAGGTTCTGATTTTGGTCCCTTGAGTGTTGCAAATTTTTGGTTCCAATAGCAAAGTCTAGGTGAAATGAAAAGGTTGTAAAAGGTCATTTGTAGAGAAAAATAGAAAGAGTCTTATGTGTGCTTTTCTGTAGGTTCTTGAAGGAGTTATGTATGAATTGTATTTTGACAGAGACAACCGAATTATTCAATAGAAATATAATTCAAACCCATTTCTCTCCAGTGTATTGTTCTATCATATTTTGAATGAATATCATCAAGGATTTTATCATTCATTGCACTGTTGTGGTGTATGTATTTTTTGTTCATGCTTTGGTCTAAGGGGCCAATTAAATGCTTGAGTAGAATTGCAGAGTGGTAGGGATATTTGCAGGGATTTTCATAAGTAGTTTTGGGTTGGGGTTGCAAATATGATTTATTGTAAGGCAATATTATCTTAGGTTTATACGTTGTTAGATAAATTTTGTCAGAATACATTTTATATAGTATGAATTCATGTACCTAATGGAGTAAGGCATTGATCATACCTAGCAACTATCTTGGTGTTGATTTTCTATTTGGAATCATCAGTTATTTGCTATATAATTTGTTGAATATTAGAATATTTTCATTTACATGTATGTTGTTATGTGTATTTAATCATCTCATGCTCCAAACTGGTTGAGGATAATTGAGGAATTTTCCATTCCCAAGCATTCTCCCTTTCTATCAAGCCTTTATATGACATTATTTGCTTTGTTTCATGTATAATTTGTGAGTGTGACATAGAGATCACAAATTGGCATGGGGATCACCCTCTCGAGTTTTGCAGAGCCCAAAGTGTAGAAGGATTTTGTATCCTTGTTGATGTTGGTCCAATTCTAAAGAATATTAATAGTTGGAAGTGGCTTTCCATAGATATTTGGAGGAAATAGCTTGGTCTCTACCTTGTGGTAGTGTAAACCCATTTTCGTTTACCAATAGATTGCTTAGAGATTGCCTAAAGGTGCTGGTAAGTATGATGGAAAGTTGCCTTTGAAATGTTTCTCTTGTAATATGATAGGACATTTTTCTTCTAGATTCTTGGAGAGAATGGCTTAGTATGACAAACATGATAAGTTTGATAAGCATGATTGGAATGATAGATATGCGAAGAATGAAAAGTATGATAATCCCTATAAGTTTAACTAGAAGTTTAGGAACCAGAACAATTATTATGTTGCAAATGAAGGTGTTACAGATGATGAATCAGAAGGAGATGAAGTTGTGTTTATTTCCATTAAAGAGGATAGACCTGTGCATATTGATTCTACTAGTTGTTCTATTGAGGAGAAATATTTGGCTGTAAAGGTAGAAGAAAAGGGTGTATGAGTGATTGCCAACGGTTTTTCACATCATATGACCATTGAAAAAAGAAAATTTGTAAGCATGGAAAGGTATGATGGTGGAATAGTTAGATTTGGAGATGATAAAGCTTGTGTAATCTATGGGAGAGGTTCTATTTCTTTTGATGGCATGCATAACACTAATGATGTCTTGTATGTTGAAGGTTTAAAGCATAATATTTTGAGTGTTGGATAGATGGTTGGTAAGGGTTATGATCTACAATTCAAAGATGGTAAATGCAAGATCTTGAATGCCTCCGATATATAGATTGCATTTGGAACTAAGACTGAAGGTAAAAAATTTCATTTGAATGTTGGTGAGAAAATTTGTTTGATTGCTAAGATTGATAAGAGTTGGTTGTGGCATAGAAGAATGTGTCATGTAAACTTTGACTCATTGATCAAGATCAGTTCTACACAAGTTGTTAGGGATCTGCCTAAGATTGTTGAACCTGCTAATCCAGTATGTAAGGAATGTCAATTGGGTAAGGGAACAAGGATTTCTTTCAAGAGTAAATGATATACATCTGATGGATTATTAGATCTTGTGCATAATGACCTGTGTGGACCTACAAATGTCAAAAGTGTGCAGGGTGATAAATACTTTATGCTGCTAATTGATGATTATTATAGGATGACGTGGGTTGTCTTTTTGAAGGAAAATTCAGAAGCATTTGAGAAATTCAAGATATTCAAAGATAAAGTTGAAACTAAGTCCATATTGAAGCTGAAGTGTCTGAGATCTAATAGAGGTGAAGAATTTTGTCCCACTGAGTTAAACTCATTCTATGAGATGCATGGAATTGGAAGACATCTATCTGCTCCTAGGACTCCACAACAGAATGAGATTGTTGAAAGGAAGAACCATATTGTTTTGGATGTTGCAAGAACCATGTTGATTGAAGGAAATGTTTCGAAGGTCTACTGGAGAGAAGCTATTAGAACTATAGACTATACATTCAATAGAGTTCATATCAAAGGTGATACTAACAAGATCCCTTATGAGATTTGGTTTAGTCATGTTCCTACTATGAAATATTTCAAAGTTTTGGGTAGCAAATGCTATATCAAGAGAGATGAGGATATTGGAAAGTTTGATGCTAGAAGTGATGAACTTATCTTTTTGGGATATTCTACAAATAGAAAAGCCTACCGGTGCTATAATAAGAGACTGAGAAAGATAGTGGAGAGTGCAAATGTGAAGGTGGATGAAAACCTTGGGAAGGAGATCAGAGCTTATGGTGAAGGTCAACGTGTTGTTTTAGATCCTATTTAGCCTGAAGAGCCTAAGAAGAATGATCTGGTAGAGATTGTTAATCTAGATATTGTTGCTATTGGTGATGATGTGCAGGAACCTGAGGATCAGAACAATCAGAAGACTCCAAGGTATGTCAGACTAAATCATTCTAAGAATCAGATTATTGGTGATAAGAATAAAGGTGTGATGACTAGAAGAAGGTTAGTTGTAGAAGAAGTATGTTTGATTTCTAAAGTTGAACCTAAAGATGTTGTTGAAGCCTGTAAAGATGATAACTGGATAAGAGCCATGGAAGAAGAGTTAGATCAAATTGAAAAGAACAACACTTGGGAACTTGTACCTAGACCTAAGGATAAAAATGTTATTGGTACTAAATGGGTTTTTAGGAACAAATTGAATGAAGCTAGTGAAGTAGTTAAAAATAAAGCCAGACCGGTCTGCAAAGGATATTCACAACAAGAAGGGATTGATTTTGAAGAAATTTTTTCTCATGTTGCTAGAATTGAAGTTTGTTAGGTTGTTGCTTTCTTATGCTGCTTATAAATATTTCAAGGTATATCAGATGGATGTCAAATCTACATTTTTGAATGGTGAACTAGAAGAAGTTTACATTGAACAACTTGATGGATTTTTCATTTTCAGATGATGGAGACATGGTATGTAAGTTGAAGAAAGCACTTTATGGATTGAAACAAGCTCCTAGAGCCTGGTATGCTAGGTTAGATAAATACTTGTTGAAATTGGGATTTACGAAAGGTGATGTTGATAGTAATCTGTACTTTAAGATTGAAAATGATAACATTTTGATTGTTGAAGTCTTTGTTGATGATATTATCTTTGGTGGTGATGATGATATTAGTATGAAGTTTTTCGGTGATATGCAAAAAGAATTTGAGATGTCTATGATTGGTGAGATGAAATTTTTCTTAGGTTTGCAGATTTCACAAATAGGAAAAGGTATCTTTATATCTCAAACTAAGTATATGAAGGAATTGCTGAAGAAGTTTGGATTAGATGATTCCAAACTAGTTGGAACTCCTATGGTGACTAGTTGTAAACTGTCTAAAAATGATGAATCTCCAAAAGCTAATCAGAGTTTGTAAATATCTATGGTTGGTGGAATGTTATATCTCACTGAGACTAGGCATGACATTATTCATGTTGTGTGTATGTCTCCTAGATATCAAACTGATCCGAAGGAGAGTTGTGTCATTGTTGTCAAAAGAATATTTAGATATCTAAAGGGAACTGAGGATTATGGTTTATGGTATCCAAAGAATGATGATTTCATGTTGTGTTCTTACACTGATGCAAACTAGGTTGGTGATGTTGATGACCAGAAGAGTACTACCAGTGGAGCATTATTTTTAGATACAAGTTAGGGGTATCCACCCCTCCTAATGAGAATTAGATGCATTGAGTTGCATCGATCGGATGGAATTCAAAGCCTTATTCTTTTATCCATATTGACGAGTTGGTGCTACTCCTCTGCTGGAGTAGTCTGTTGATTTGGTTGTGTATCCCAGGGGGAGAGATTCATGATTCTATATTGAGAGTTTGTTTTTCTATTTTGGAGATCTTTGGTTTTTCTATCAAAGGGCGAGAGAGATCATGTGAAAAAGTGCTTTAGCAATCTTGATCTTAGGGGAGTTTACTGATAAAATCTTTCTTTGCATTGACTGTTTTTCACATTCATATGTTGCCATCAATGCCAAAGGGGGAGATTGTTGGATTTGGTTGTTATCATTGCTACTGATAGGATGTTTTATTTTCATTGATGTTAACATATTCCTATGATTTATTTCGGTGATTTTAGGAAGATCTTTTGATTTGGTTTTGAAGTTTGGTGTTGCTAATCACTGTTTTGCAGAATCAGGTATTTCCTCCTGTATATTTTGGTGTGATGAGATCTTGTGATGAGAATTTGGGGTATTGTTTGGGATGATCTTGTGAATCTTCATTTCAGATGGTTCATGATTTGGTGCTCTACAAGTTATCTTTCTTCATGATAGTTGTTGATTGGTTGTATTCTTGAGCTTTGAGACACTGATCGATGAAGATTTGAAAAGAGGTGTTGGTGCAACTATTCCAGATGATTCTAACATGCTTGGTGGTGTTTCCTCATCATTGCCTATTTGTTTTGGTGATATGCATTGATCATTGTACAATTTTTTTGGTGATTTCTATGAACATTTTCATGTTATGTGGTATTTTTGGTGGTGTAGGGTGTTGCGTTTGATCGTGGCAGGATTTCTGGTGGATGTGATCATTTGGGAATTTGAATTAGGTGTATTCTATGTAATGAAAATTATAATATTGGTCTGGTGGTCTATCTTTGTATCGTGCAATGCAATTTTTGTAATCGTAAGTTGAGGGTTGAGGGTTTAGTCGACCTTGAGAGAGGTGATTGTGTGAACAAGAGAGTTATCATTCGATGAAGTGTTGAGGTGAGATTGGTGGTGCAGAGCAGATAATTGTGATTAACCGGAACTGTCTTCAGGCATTTGTAGATGCTATCATTGATGTTCATTTATTCCAGATTGTAGTCCGAATCATATTGTAAGTCAGTGAAACTTCCATGAGGGTTGTAGCCTTCCGGGCATATATCTTTTGAGTAGTGAGCTTTAAGCAGTGTGCTTGAATTCATGTGCATTCCCCATTGTAATATTTTCACATACTATTGCAGAGTATCATCTTACTGTGGGTAGGTTTCCACCATGATTTTCCCTTAATAGGGTTTTCCACGTAAAAAATCTAGGTGTTGTGTGTTGTGTGTTGTGCTGTTAATTTGCTTATTTGTTATTGCTGCAGTCTATCAGTTTATGTTTTAAAGTTTAATTTGTTGTAATCCGGTGAAGATTGATTCACCCCCCCCTCTCAGTCTTCCTTCTTGATTTGTCCTAACAATTGAGACATGTTAAACTAGAAACGTCATATTTCCAGATGGTGGAGGAAATGATTGTAGGGGAAATCATTGACCAACAAATATTGACTGTGAAACAATTGCCTCAAGTGAAAATCAGAACAACAGTCAATACTTGGCAAATAAATAGCTTGCAAAAAGGAATAGAGAAGTTGTAAGAAGAAAAAAGGGACGCGATAGAGGCCCAGCACCAAAATGCCAAACTCATTAAAATGCTAATGGGAGGATTGGTAGAAGACATAATCAAAATGGGTGAAGATGCAATATTAGAAGATTTTGAAGATGAATGGAGTAGGAGAGAATCAAAGTTAGGTAGAGATGTTGATTTGTGGGTCTGAGGAGATATAGGAAAAAACCAATGTTGGTCAAGGCAGTATGAAGGAAATGTTTCTGATGAAGATCAGAACACAGAACCAGGACGGGTAAACTGTCGAGTTCAGAAATATAATTTGTCTGTTGTAAAGCAGTCTAAAAGTAAAGAGATGGCCCAAATTTTGAAAAGCCTTCAACAATATTGGGAGCAAAAATTGGAGGCTGTGGAGCCGAAATAAAAGTCAAACGTTCACCAAGAGAAGGAATGATGCTGAGATGTCAATATTTTGTCCTTTATCTAGAAATCTGCTATAAGAGAAGAATAATGTTCATTTTGAAAACAGCTGGAGATTTGTAGCCTTGTGAGAGCTCTAACAAGTTTGAGCCTCTTTTCTTGTTTCTCTTATGAAATAGTTATTTCAGTAGTGTCTATTCTTTGCAAGTAATAGTGATGATAACTCTGAAGGACTTATAGTTGATGATATGTGTTTGTACTTCACCATTTTGTATGAAGTAAAATATAACTTTGCAAGGATTTTCATTGTTTTATATCCTTGGCTTTGTTTAATTCAATGTTTCATTTGCGAATCACACAATTTTATAAATAATTGAGAGAATATTTTTGGTTGTTTGTAAGATTGTTCTTTATCATTATTTATTATTTTAGAAAGGCATGTATTGAGATACTAGCTTAGGATATCAGAATTCATTTTCAACATTTAAGTTCTTTTGTTTGTTTTTATTTCAAAGTATTATGAAAACTATTTACTATAATGGGAATAATCCTCTGGAGAATGCAAGAACTAGGTTATCTTAAAGGAACTAATTGGAATCCACTCATATAAAATAGTTGAAATATGCTACTAAGCAGAACTAGAGGGTCTTACAAGACATTTTGAGCCTTGAGGTATAGGTCCCCTAAACCTTTCAGGAACATAAACTCACGGGTGACAGAAAGAGTTAATGAATGTTGAGTGAATTCAAAACTCACATCAACATAATTTGGCGCTAGAAGGAGGGCCTGAAGTACTAGATCTTAAGTAGCCTAAGTAGTTTAAGATGGAGAGTCACTAGGTCTAGATTGTGTGATCCAGGTGTTCAGCTTCAAGAATTACCGGATAGGAGGAATAGAAGGCCTAGAGCTAGTTCAACGGGACCAAATTTAGTAAATGATAATAGAGGACAATTGAAAGATAAGTTGTAACCACCATTACATCCACTGCCACCACCTTCTCCAATCGTGTATTTTAATGATAATTCACATATCAGGTTTAATGTTTATCATGATTTAACCAAAAATTCTAACAAATTGTGTCCAAAGTTTCAAATTCATGGTGATGCAGATGTGCATCTTAAGGTTTTTAAAGATATGTGTGGGAGAGCCTGAATTCAACATGAAGATGTTGTACGTAGGTTTTTTTGGTATACTCTAAATGAAGATGCTCATGGGTGGTACATTAATTTACCTACTAGTTCAATAACAACATGGGATTTGCTAGAAGCCGCATTCCTGTCAAGATTTAAGGCACCTATAGATCCTGCTATGTTATACCATCAGTTCACCTTAATCCATCGAGAGCCAAATAAACCAATTAGTAGTTTCAATGGTGAATTTCATAGAGCTTATTGAAAACTTGAAGCTCCATACAATTAAGCGGCACCTTCCACATTATCAATATATTATGCAGTTGTTGATCCCTTAACATCAATGTTTATAATGAGGAAAATTACGGTGATTGCAACCTTGTTAGTAGCGTATGCTAAATCTATAAATGTTAATAAGGAAATGAGATAGGTTGGATATGGTCTGGCCATATGGCCCAATTATAATAATATGATAGTGCCAATAGGAAATACTGTACCACAACCTATTCATGGGGTAAGGCCAGTTGGGTTTCCCCAAAACACCTTTCCAAACCAAGCAGTTATAGATAATAACAAAACCATAGTAATGCATCTTGGACCAACAATCACTGAAGTGACCCCAAATAATGGAGTTCTTTCTTCTCACAACCTCCCAAGGTAAATAACTAGGAAGATCATAGTAATAAACAAGAAATTAAGGAGATCTCTGACATGTTAAGGAAATTGACTACGAAAGTGCCTTACTTGAGAATTCAAAATTATAACAATAGAGGTTATGACCAAGGGAATTTCAATTCAAAACAAAGGTATAATCAGAGTCAACCTATGAGACCTTGGAATTCTAGACCAAATAATGGAGGGATAGTCTTGCCTTTAGATAATCCTCTGGATGGGGAAAATAATCCCCTTGCCATAATTAATTTGATAGAATGCTCCTTGATTGATTGGTACAGAATTCATAACACAACACGACATGTAGAAAATGATTGTCCATAGTTCAAGATAGCAACTGATATCTTCCAATCCAAAGTCACGAACTTGTAACATTCAGAAGAATTTAGTGATAAAAATGCATGTAGGGAAATTGTCCTAGTCAACTATGACACTGCCTTACTTTTAGAAAGCCTTAGACAATCCTGAGGAAATTACCTAGCAGAGGAAATTAAGAAAATGAAAGTAAATTTGTCCTTGACAGAATTGTTGAGAACCCCTTTTATCAAGAATGCTTTCCTTAAAGGATTGAAAGAGCATGTAGGGAAAGAAAAGAATGATCATAGGGAGAAGAAACCTAAGGTCAAAGAAAAGGAAATTATGCCCACTCATGAAGCACATGTGGCAATATACAAGGGCAAGTCATAAGTTTTGCCATTCTTATTAACCCTAAGGATATTTGGGAAAAACTTACATAATTGTTTAATTCTCTGGGGCATCCACAAATGTCATGACACTAGCTATTTGTCAAGAATTAGGTCTGACTCCAGCAAGGTCAAACCATAAAGTAACTCAAATGGCTCAAATAGAAGTGAACATGATTGGAGAATTGACAAATATACACATGCAATTGGCATCAAACCCAAGGATACAAGGTTTAATGGACATTCAGGTAGTCGATATACCTGATCAGTATGGGATCCTACTAAGAAGAAACTGGTTGAGAATGGTAAATGGATATTTACATACAAATTTATCTCATATGTGGTTACCATGGAAGGGAGTCCCAAATCAGATTAGAATAGAGTCTAAACCTCAGGTAAAATTAATGGTCACTGATAACAATTAGGAAAAATAGGTACTTCATCTTGAAGTAGAACCTAGAGTTTATGCTATAAAGCCACAAATGGATGAAATATGCGCTTTTGAAACATAAACCATTATAGAAGGTTTACCATGCACATAAATGTTGGTTCAATCAGGTAGTGAATGTTCTGATGAAGAAAAGGATGTATTAAACATGTTCGAACAAATAGTTGCTCAGAAAGTTCATGCCTGCTTACAACATGAAGAACCATTAGAGTCAATATTGTTGACCGATTGGTGTAGGGTCCATAATAAGGCACATCCTGAAACTCAGTTCATACTATGTCTGACTGTGTTGGACAATTCACAGATGGCAAATAAAGTGACATCAAAAGGAAGGAGTTCGCTAAAAATGGATAGGTCTAAAATTAGCGAGGAAATTAAGAAATCATAAGAAAAAGAAACTTCTCTAAATTGCAGAGAATATCCTAAGATGGGAAGATGTAAAGTAGATTCCAAAGTCGAAAAATCTCTTGCATTGAGAGAAGAAGAAGTCTGGATATTGAAGTTTGATGGATCTAAACCTAAGCAAGGCATAGGCATAGGGGTGGAATTGACCAACCCAAGAGTAAAATCATTTTTAGCTGCCTATAGACTTCAGTTTCAATGTACACACAACATCACATAATATGAAGCGTTGATACATGGTTTAATATTAGCCATAAAGAAAGGAGTCTGTATACTAAAAGTAATGGGAGATTCCTAGTTAGTGGTTGGATAGATAAGAAAATAGTACATTTGTTGATACGAGAAGCTTGCTAACTACCAACATCGAGTATGGGATTTAATAGAGAGTTTCGAAGCTTTTAATATTGAACATATCCAAAGAAAGTTTAACCAGAGAATAGACGCTCTAGCAGTGGCAACAAGTTCACTAGAACTGTTAGATTCTTCTAGATTGAAGAAATTTACTGTAGAGTTGGTTCAAACTCCATCAATACCTGATAACATGTGAAACCTACAAATCTTTGAAGATGATAACCACATCAGCGAATTCATTAAAAACTCTGTTATTTTAAAGAAGAAGTGATTGATGAAGTTGATGTGCCAAGTGATGAAGTAGAAAAATTATCCAAAATTTTGAAGTGTAATAATATCCTTAAGGGCATAGTTGAATTAGAAAGGTTGTTTGATATAGATCACGTCCTAAAGAAGAAAAACTTACCTAAAATAGAAGGAGACAAATACCAACAGTATAATCTGGATACAACAAAAGAACATAATGTTTTAATAGGAATTTATTTTGTTGAGAAAGAAAGGGATGACATAATGCAAGCATTGAAAGACTATATACATGTCATCACCTGGACGTATGAAGATTTGAAAACATATGACACATCAATTATGACTCATACGATTCCTTTGAAACCGAAGGCTAAGCCGCTTTGGCAAAAACAAAGACTAGTGAATTCTTTAATAGAGCCCCTAATCCAAAAGGAAGTATAGAAAGTGCTTTCTACAAGAATTATATTTCTTGTTAGGCATTCAACTTGGGTTGTGAACCTAGTTCCATTTCATTAGAAAAATGGAGATATAAGGTTATGTGTAGATTTTAGAAACCTAAATAGGGCTTCAGAGAAAGACAATTACCCACTATCGCCTTTAGATGAAGTTGGTGGAACCTAAAATTACAGGCAAAAACTTGGTAATTGATAACTGGATTGCTCAGGTTGGACAATCAAAAAATTATTCTACAGGGAGTATATCTTACCAAGAATATTTTTTGCAATGTGATTATATTTTGCATATAAATGATTTAAAAATAAAATATATTTTTACAAAAGGGCAGGGAGAGGGAGTTGAACACTCAACCTCTCAACCCGACCTTCCTAACTACCCATACCTACCCTCCCCTTTTACCAATTGCTCTATTGTATTACTTGAAAATGTTTATTAGGGTAAATTACTATGGATAATAATTTGCAAATATTTCCACAAGATTTTAATTTATTAAAGTAATCTTGAAATGTGGAAATACATTTTTAAATATGTGATTTAAACCCTAAAACATTGGTAAAATATATATTAAGGTAAAATGTTATTTCATAAAAATGGATCTTATTTTGAAAAATGTTTCAAAGGTGTGAAATGTTTCAAATCACAAGTGGAGATAATAAAAAGCATTTGTTTATTTAAGTGGATTTTTAATCTTTTCATATGCATATTATTCGCCCTAGAGTTAATAAATTGAATAATTTATATTAGGGTAAACCATCTTATCATGTAATTAATGGTTTGATTGGTTTGTTGCAAGTATGCATCCCATGTGCTAAATTATTTCCAACCAAATTGAGTTTGCCAAGGTAATGTATTTTTATCAAGCGGAGGTAGGTATGTTTTAATCATTTGCTTTTGATTTATTATTTTAAAGGTAAAATTAATTTCAAGAGGTTATTATGGCAAATTCTTTGTTACTTTGGAAATTATTCAAGTGAAAGTAAAAACACTCTCAAATCTTTAATATCCTTATTTGAATGTTTACTCAAGAAGTTTCCATTTACTTTTGGAGTTTTATGTTAATATCATATTTTATTAGAAATATTTTACCCTAATTGTGTGCAAAGATCATATGTCTCTTTAGGGGGAAAATATTTTTATCTACATGGGGAAAATATTATCAATGATTTTATTAAATATATCCCTATGAAATAGGAACATATGACCTATCAAGCTAGTTGATTTTTTTTTTGTTTTGTGCAGGATACTATAGGCAAAAATTATATTTCTTGGGTGCATATTAACAGGAAGTATCCCTTACTCAAGAAATTTAATTTAATGTTTTGATATTATAATTTGATGATTTTTAGGAGCACCTTGGCAAAAGAAATCTTGTTTACAACATTTGATAGGATAATAATAGTTTTCAATATTATCTTTTGAAATTACCTTTTGAGAGGTTATAAAGGGATATATTTTATCACAAAGAAAGTTATATTTTATAAGTTCTTTTACCATGGTTAATTCTTTAATTTGATGACCTAATAAATTTTTGCATTTTGATATTATCATTTGATCATTTATATTTTTCACCCTAAGTGAATAAAATGGAACATGCATATATTAGGGTTGATTTTATGCAAGATCAAAGAATGATTATTATTATTTTGGAGAAAATGTACTTTTACCATAAGTAAAATGATGAAAAGCATTTATTTATTTAAGTGATCCATCCATATACATATTATTTTCACCCTAGGTAAATAATTTGAACATATTCACTAGGGTGAGTCATTTAATGCTTGATTGGTTTTTGCAAAGGTTACTTTATATGATATAATATTTCCGACCCAAATTAAAGATTACCAAAAGGTGAGAAAGTATTGTAACATTATCAGAAGGGAAGTATTTTCTTTTACTTACTATACAAAATCTTTTACCTTATGTTATTTAATAAAAACTATTATTGGAATAAATATTTACAAGTGTTTAATACTTTGATTTAAGTGAATTGTTGTAAATAAGTATTTTACATAGGGTAAAATGATTATTGCCTAATCTAAAGTGGAATATATTTAATCTTTAATTAATAAGGGATTTGATTGGTTTATTTTATGTGCAGGAGATATTAAATATTTATGGGAAGTATTATCAAAGCGGAGGATAAAGGATATATTATTGAAGCTTTATTTAGTGTGTATTTTAGGGATTCAAATGTAATTATCTCTGTAAACCAAAGGGTGTGTCCTTTGGAAAAATAATTGTCTGTAACTCCCTCCTATATGAAAGGGTGTGTCCTTTCACATATGTCTTTTGGATTAGGTATTTATAGGGAGTCTTTTTCAATTAAGAAAAGTGATCCAGAACAATTCACAATTTGTCAGGTTGCCAGTAGGGGCTATGGGA
Source organism: Cryptomeria japonica (assembly GCF_030272615.1). NCBI lineage: Eukaryota > Viridiplantae > Streptophyta > Pinopsida > Cupressales > Cupressaceae > Cryptomeria > Cryptomeria japonica. The sequence continues at coordinate 397,040,913 of NC_081415.1, forward strand.
TGTCTGTATTGGAGAAGTCTGTAGGAATGGAAGTATCATTTTGAGCAATCACTGTGTAATGGAGTATCTGTAAGTGTAGCTATTGTATGCATTCACTCTCCAAAAATTAATATACAAGATTCACTATTTCAATTCTAGAATTCATGTATACTTTTGTGTTGATGAATTTCAATTTGTCCTCTTGATAAATCTAATAAAGGGTTTAATACAGTGTGCCACCATAAGTTGTTATAATTGAATATAAGATTTGCTTCTTCATGTTCTTATAGAACTTAATGGAACCTCTGTATTGATAGTCTTGTGTTACAAGTTGCCTGAAAACTATCTCAAGAGTTTAATTGGATTATTTGTCCACAAAGTATCATGCATATTCCTGGATAGAGGCATTGGTCTGTTATTTATTTCTGAGATTTTGATTTGTATGCATAAGGTCCTTACAGAGAAACATTCTTCCATATCCTATTTGAACTAATCCTTGCAGATTTCATTCAAGTCCTGAAAGTATTTCATTTTCAATATACAATATCTTTAACATACACTTTTATTCATATTCAGTTTTCAGTTTTCAAAGTATCCAGCTAAAGCACATGATATAGCATAGTTGCAGAACACTAATTTGCCAGTTGTGTGAACTTTCTTAGAGGCTTAAATCCACATTTAAATAACTCTTATGTGCTTGAGAGGGAAGGGTACACCCGCCTAGGTCTTGTGGAGCCTGAAGTGTGGAGGGATTTGGTCTTCGACCATCCCTGTTCATTGGCCAAGGTTGATTGGATTTCCTAAGGAGTTGGCAAGTCTTTGGGTTTTCCAATCTGCAGTTTTGGGCACCAACAGAAGTGCTACAAATAGTTAATGGGTCCTAGATGATGTCATTTGGGTTGATAAACGCTAGAGCAACATTTCAAAGGGTGATGCATATTGCATTCAAAGATTTGGTTGGCAAATGTATAATAATTTACATGGACAATTTGACTGTGTTTTCAAAATATAGGTCCGCACATGTGAAAGATTTGTGGAAAGTGTTGAAGAAATGCAAACAATACGGGTTATCTTTAAATCCAAGGAAATGTATGTTTGGGGTGACAGAAGGAATTTTTTTAGGACATATAATCTCTAACACTGGGATCTTGATAGATCCAGATAGAGTTAGTGCATTGATGAAGTTACAAGTCCCAAATAGCAAAACAGAGTTAAAGTCATATTTTGGAAAGATCAATTTTGTCTGCAAATTCATTATAGATTTTGTAGAGATAGTATAGGTATTGAACACAATGTTGAAAAAAGATGCTAATTTAGAATGGACAAAAGAGGCACGGGAAGCTTCTGAAAATGTAAAGAAAGCAATAGTAGATGCCCCGTTATTGTCTAGCCCTGATTATAACAAACACTTCTATATCTACTCATTTGCTTCTGAGCATACTTGCACCACAATATTAACATAGAAAACTGAGGAGAAAGAGGAAAAGCCTATATCATTTATGAGCTATTTGTTTAAAGATGCAGAGTTGAGATACATCAATATAGAAAACACATGCCTTTGCGTTAGTAAAAGCAATCCAAAAATTCGAGCATTACATTCTAAGGAACAAGGTCATTGTAATTGTGCCTGACGCTAGTAAAAACCATTCTAATGCAAAATGAGATAGCAGAAAGATGGGATAAATGGATTACCATTATACAAGAATTTGATTTAGACATTGTCCCAATGAAGTTGGTAAGAGGACAAGCTTTAGAGCATGCAATTGCAAAAAAACAAACCCATAAGTGATAAGTCATCAATATGTACTTAATGACAAAAACCAAGATGATTGGTATGAAGATTTGATGCATCTTCTCATCGCAAGCTATAGCTCAGACCATTTGAATAGATCACAATGCAAAGTGTTGAAAGTCAAAACATAGAATTACATGATTAATAATGAAAAATTGTTCTGTAGAAACCATGCAGGGGTCTACTTAAGATGTGTAAGTAAAAAAGATTAAGAGAAGATCCTTCATGAATTTCATGATAAATATGGTACAGGACATGGAGGACATCTAGCTACAACTAACACAGTGTTAAGGGCACGATATTACTGGCTCACTATCTTCAAGGATGTTTACCATCACATACAACATTGCCATGTTTGTCAAATCCATGAGGATAAAGGAAAATATTATCACACTCATTACAATCGGTAATAGAAGCACAACCCTTTGCATAATGGGGTATGGATTTCATCAAAATGATAAATACTTCATCATTGGCAGGACATGAGTATATCTTAACATTTACAGATTATTGTACCAGGCAGTCTGAAGCAATAGCATTAAGGAATTGCACTATGGATGTGGCTATTCAATTTCTAGAAGAAAACATCATCACACGTTTCAGAGTCCCAAATTTACTGGTATGTGACAATGGCCCTTCTATCACGTCTTTAAAATTTGTTGATTGGGAATTTGAATTAGGCATTATTTTGAAATTTTCTTTAAATTATTATCCTCAAGGTAATGGTTTAGCAGAATCCACTAATAAAAGTCTCATAGATGTTATTAAAAAACTGTTAAACAAAAACCCAAAAGGGTGGCATGTTGTCTTGAGGTACGCATTATGGGCGGATAGGACAAGAATTAAAAGTATCCTGGGAAATTCCTCATACCATGTTATTTATGGCTTAGATCTGATAGTACCTACAAACTTAAAAATACCCACATTAAAATTTGTCCAAGAATCCTTAGGGTTTGAAAATAAGGAAGAAGCAAGATTAACCCAATTATTAAATCTAGATGAAAAGAGAGATAAAGAAATTAAATCTATGAACAAACATCAGGCAACTATTAAAAGATGGTTCAACAAGCGTGCAAAGGTAAAAGTGTTTTATTTAGCAGACTTGGTGCTTTATTGAGAAAAATCACAGGATGGGAAAGGAATGTTCAAAAAATTCTCACCTGTATGGTCAGGCTCGTACCAAATATAAAAAATTATAGAGGATAATGCATTTGGGTTATCAAATTTTCAAGGAGAAACCCTCGCATTGCCTATCAATGGGAAATTCCTGAAACGCTACTTTTAAGTGCAAACTTTGAAGATTAGCGGTGTATATAGTGTAAATAGCATAGTTTAGTTTAAATTTGAGTGTAGTCGTGTTAATTAGCTGCACGACGAGCAAAATGATTTGGTTAGTAAGAGTAAGTTTGATTTAAGTTAGAGTTAGTGTTAGGTTAGTTGAAGTGAAACTATTAGCAGATTGAGCAATCAAGCATATTTGACAATAGAAACGATGACATAAATTTGAAGCCAAAATATGAAGATTTCAATCATTAGCGCGAAAATATGTACATGTATAAAAATTATCATCCAAAATTTACAAAGCCAATAGTCGTAGGGCAAAAATCTATTGAGAAGAACAAAGATGATAGTCACAAGTCAAGAAAGTAAAAAACAAACTTTCAGTCATCAAGGATCATCAGCCACATTATAAAGTCGAGTTTCGCGACTCCATCAGTGCCCGAGATCAACCCGAAGTATTGCTTTAAGTATTGGCAAGCGCGATGGGATCTTTTCCAATGATCTTCAATAGTGTTGGTTGAGAAACTGCTAAGGAATTTAAAAACTGGCACTAGAACTGGTGAAATCCAGAAATCCACAACATCCTGGGGTAAAGGTATGCCATATCCAGAGAGGGATACCTCCAAAATCACATCTAAACTGCCAAGAAAGTCAGGATGCAACAGATGATCGCACAAGTCAGAGATTATATTATCATCTTCCCCAAAATCCAACAAAGAAGCTATGAAGCGGGAGGCAATATCAGAATTCACCCTATACCTAGTGGTAGAAGTCAATAATTCATGTCCTAAGATCCATTTTATTTCTCTTTCAACTAAATCCGCATCTCAGATGTCATGAAGCATAAATACACGATGTAGGTGATGACTGCTAATGGACCCTATAAAAGCTAATTGATAAGTAACATTAGGTAAGCATATAGCGCAATCGACCAGTGGAGAAAGTTCACGAACCATAACAGAAGGAAAGCTTGCACAAGAAGCATAAACTGATTATGAGAAAGTATGAAAATAAGACTTGCAGGGATAAAATAAATAGAGGTTTCAAGAGAAATGATATAAATGCTTGTCTTTTCATACATGCTTGAAAGAGTACCAAATTGGGCAAGTTCAAATTCTGAGAGTGCCACCATAGTGATGGGAAATACAAAATTATTATGGTGGAGGTCGAGGTGCCAAGTGGTTTAGAGATTTAGAAGTTGCTGTAAAGAACAGACACAAGCTACAATTAATTATTTAAAAGATTATAAAAAATAAGGTCACATCGGTTCACACATATGACTTGTCTCAAAAAAATTAAAATGTCTTAATTGAAAAAATCAAGGTCCAGTCACCAATAAAATAGCATTAAATAAGGTAACTTGCCCATTCTAAAAGTAGGCAAAGACTAATGATTTCCTCTTTAGGATGAACTCTTATCCAAGTGCTTGAGCGATCAAGAGATAGTTAAGTTGTAAACAACATGACATCAAATGTTGCGGATTGAATGAAGTGAGTCAAGAAGCTCTATAAACGATTAACATTAAAGAGTCCTTTGAAGGCTTTATTGGTAAAGATAATGATTTGTGAAGTGAAAATCAAAAATCATCCTTAAGAATAAATCCATCCAAGAATTTGAAAAACAAAGATAAATTCAAGGCAAAATGCCAAAAAGGGAAAGAAATGTAATATCAAAGACAAAAGCTCCCAAAATCTTGCTTCAAATGAGCTCAAAAGTTATATTAAAGCAATTGAAGCAAGCAAAGAAAGTAGAATTAAAAGTGGCAAAGATATCCTTACCGGGGCTATAGATGCCTAAATGGTAGTAAGGCAATATCAATAAAAATAAATAAAAAAATTGAGGAATGATAAAATAATAGCTTGAAAAAGTCATTACTTTACTGATAGACCTTCAGAGGAAGGAATAAATCATGAGCACACACTTGAGGAACTTGACAAAACTTCATGGCATGGAGAGAGTGTGATGTTGGTGGGGTAATAAGCAGAACTATTCTCAAGAAAAACCTTAAAGCACATTGGATTCAAATTTATTTTAAAGTTTAAACCAAAAGGTTTTTGGTTAAGAGTGGAGGGTGGCAAGTTGTGTGAAATGTTGAACACAAGATGCCATTGAGAGGGGGGGTGAATCAGTGATTTCCAATTTCTTAACCTCTTAATACTAAGAGTGATTACTAGTTATCAATCCTAATGCCAAGTTAACCTACCAGTAAGATAAAAGAAGACAACACAATGTGACCACACAAAGCCACATCACATAACATCGGTATATACGAGGAAAACCTAAGATGGGAAAAACCACGGTGAGAAATTCTGCCAGAGTCTACTAATCCAATCCACCCTCACAATGAAACATTGATTACAACATTTAGGGCACCAACCCCTGCACTGAGCTCCAACTTAGTGATCTACAATGAACATTATCAAATACAAAAGTAATAATCTGATTACAAGTGAATATTGTAACCACTGCACACACTTCACCTTGCCAGTTTCACTTCTCCTCTGCCTTATTGATTGACTCCTCCTCTTCCTTCTATCACTCTATCTCTATTGTATTCTCAGCCAGTTTTCTATCTTCTCCATTCTTCTTCTTCTCACTTTATCTATCTTCTTACAATCACCTATTGCTGTGAATACACTAGTTCAGACTCTATCGATTGTCTCTCTCTGCAACTGGTTACCGGTTCCCTATTCTCTGTGTCTCTTCTCCTTTTGCTCTTCTTATGGTCTGTTGGCATTCTTATGATACTCACTCTCCACCACTTCACTCTCAGCAACCTTCATGTTGGATCTACCACCACCAGTTGTCTTCACTGATGTACACTTGCTGTTTTACCTGTTACTGAAACCTTACCGGTTAAGCCTCTGCAAAACCCTCTCACTGGTTGCACCTCCAACACACACTCTATATGATCTTCAATGAAGTCTCTAACTAGTTGGCTCTTTCCTTCTCTTTCACACTCCACTCTTCAACATACGATACTTAATCTTCTTGAAGCATCATCAATCCCCTTAAGTCTTGAATTGACACATTTATACCTAAGTTTTCCTTCCATGACCGACATTCAAACTTCTAGTGCACTAGGGTTCCTTCATTGACCTCAAGAAAAACCATATCCAATCAAATATCCTTCTAAAGATCAACCACCTGCAACTGATCACCTATCACCGCCAATTACGTTGCATCCAGAACACGTTTTCTATTTTTAGCAAACACGAAAGCCTGCACTTATCAAACACCATGAAGTAATCACGTAGATACCTTTACCTACCTTGATCAATACCTAGACAAATAGTATCAATCATGATGCCAATGAAGCCGATCTCTGAGCTTAGATCTATCTTGAGTTGCACCCTTCTTCTCTCGACCCATGATTCACGCTATCGACATTAATGTCGACCAGTCACCACCTACCTCACTGACAGGCACTCCATTGACCTTTGCATGCTTGCCACTTCAACTCCATGTGGAATCTCTATCAGTATTCATCAACTTAGACCTCTATGTCAATTCAGATAGTATCACCGACCAAATACATAACTGGGTTCATCTACCGGTTCTCTAACTCGACCAATTCTACCCTAACCGGTAACCTTCATACCTGCACTTTGCTGATCTTCCAATGGAACACCTAAGATGGTCACATCAGATGTCAAACCTTAGCATACTCAAATTCATCAAATAGGAGACCATTCACATTTGGACTTTTTCTTGCTCACCGGTAACCTTCTTGATGACACGAAGTCATCAACCTTCAACAGTCTCCATCTATCTGCATCTGCAATCGGATTGCTCTCTCTATTTGTAGCTTCTCAAACTCACCTTCAACTTCATCAGCCCGAACATCATCTTAGCTAGTATGTCAAAGTGAAAAACCCATCCCTTCTTTACTCTTCCTTCTCTGTCCCGATGGCACAATAAGCCAACTCTAGCTATTCTGGTGCATATCTCTGCTTTCATGCACCTAATGTATCTTTGTGTTTCATCAGTTCATCTGGTGTGAGTCTTCAATCACCTACCTTCTACTCTTCTATCTTATCTCAAAGGACTATGATGCATTCCATGCATAATGGGAGATAAGCTCCACTCACTGGTGGGAGTGGATCCTTGTCATCTGCATCTGACATTGCACCAATATGGCTTCCCTGTTTTCAAAGTCATATCTTCAAACGGGCACATATAATCCAGCTGGGAACACTCTTTGTGAGTCTTCTCATCATCTGGTGGTTGCATCTTTATCCGGTGGGAGTCCTGTTATTTCACATCCAAACATCCAACAACATACCAGTTGCCACTTCTTCATTGTCTCACCTTGGTTGCTCACTTGCCGGTTGGCAACAATGCACTGCCAACATATCACTTAACAGTTGTTATCCAATACCGGTCTCCAGTCCTTATGTCTTGAACATAAGACAATACTAACTTGTGTACCAGTGACTCCAATGATCATTATTATAGATGACATTCTATTCCTTATCGGTGACAAACTATGCTAGTTGACATCAATGACACCATTTTTGGTACGCATCAATGACAACACTACTCATCAATCTCCCATACTGGTTGCCATCCTATATCAGTTGACATCAATGACAACAAAATACCAACATGAAAATACAACACACCCCATGTAGGATACGAAATGGGGATCTACCAATTTTTTTTCTTAACGTGCCTTTTAATTTGAGAGATGAGGAATATCGTCCCGTGGGAAAAGATGATTGTGGGAATAAACATGCAATTTGTGATAGGCTAACGAAAGAGAAAGTTCAAGGTTCCCAATGGCCACTTCGCTCAAAAAATAGTAATCATGGAGAATATCAAATTTTAAAGTATTGCGGGATGAAAAGGTGGAAGTGACAAAAGTTAAAATGTCTCTGTGGCCCGATGTTCTGCAGCATTGAGTTAGTTAACAACAAGTGGAAGTGTGAGTATTAAGTAAAAGTTTGACAAGTGCTAACCAAATGCTTGAAGGAGAAGAAGTAAAATTATCCCCAAAAAGGTATAGTTGAACTAAGAAGGTAATAGAAGCAGGCATAAGTGTCATCAGAGAAAAAGGATAAAAGGTCATAAAAGGCCATTGGTAGTGTTGAAAATATTACAAAGATATTTCCATGGTGGATTATGGAATAATAAATAGATCGCATAAGTAATTTCGAGGGAAAAACACGTGTCAGCTTCCTCAAAAGAAGGTACTCTGACCCAAGAATATGGAAGCGCCATGGTGACTGTTAGACATAGGTTTTTTCAAATTTCCCTCCAAGTAGGCACTTTTATCATGTCAATAGCTTGCCATGCACCGAATTAAGCGTAGGACATGACTGATTCTTAAATAGAAAGTAATAGTACTGGCATAAATTATGAAATGATACAATTTGCAATGTCATAAGCTGCAGGTAATACAAGAGTGGATACATGAGCAAGCCCAAAGAATCTCGACAGGTAGTATACTCAGACTCTTCTAGCGATTCTATCAGCGAAGTAGGTAAGTACCCTAACTTAGCTCAGTGAATTCATACAAAAGGTTGTTAGTTGAAAATAAAGTAAGATTAAAAGGGAAATCAAGATTAAATCACTTAAATGACTAAAATGTAAGATTCATAGAAATAACATAGGGAATGTTAGAAGGAAGAACAAAAAATAATGTAATGGGTAACAGGAAAGTCGAGCTAAAGAGGTAATTTGAGTGGAAATTTCCCCAAATAATACACAATACCAAGTTTTATTTGGATACCCATCTGGGAGAGTGCAACCTTGCTAACCTCATTGACAGGATGAGAGAACCAATTGCCATGGAGGAAATGAAGAGTATGGGGCAAATCGGTCTAATACAGGCAACAAGGTTTCTGGTTGCTACAAATGCACATTATTTAGTCAAGAAATGCATCCAACATTATGTTGCAGCCAAAAGATAGGTCATTTACAATCACAGAGTATATATAGACTTGACACATAGATGTATAAAAGAATTTCTTGGGATTCCCACCCCAGCAGGGTGGATAAAGAGAAGCAGAACACAAGTAGAGAAGGAATTTTAGGAGTCAAGGTCAGCATGCGAGAAAACTATACGTGAAGAGTGGTACTTTAAGAAACAAGGAAAAACATTGGCAAAGTTACCCACTCTAGTATTAAGGAAGGAAATGCACCCAGATGTGTACATTAAGATCACCTATCTCAGTAGGATAGCTGGATTGGAAATCAGTGGTGTATTTCACAAGTGGATGTTCACTTACATCCAAAGTTTGAGGCAAAACAAGGGAACTTATGATTGGGCCCAATTCATTAGTGAATCCATATACCATGCCATAGAGGAAACATCAAGAAGCTTTTACATGTCTTCATACATAGTATATGCATGTGCAATAAAAGAAAACATTCAAGGGTTGAACACTGTAGGACTTCTAGGAATAGTGCTAGGCCACAACCCAATATATGTATATTTCCCATAATTGGAAAAGAAAGAATCAATGTTATAGTATAAAGATGTTAATGACTATGTTATCATGGAGCTTTCCTGGGAATTAGAGGGAAGACCTCGTGAAAGGGTGTCGGGGGAAGTAAGAAAAGTGATCCAGTGTTACAGAGGTTGGTATATACAATTTCCCACACAGTCATATTTGTAGGCACAAGGATTTTTAGGAAGGCCCTTCAAATTACCAAGGTACCCTTCACTTTAGGCATGGTTAACTAAATTTTGTAGACAAATGGTGGAATTATACAACAATTACCTGAGTTCTCACCGAAAACTAGGGTTTAAATTCCTTGTAAAGATTGGAGAATTTGGATGTGAATCATTGTAGAAGGCAAAGAAGGTAGAGGAAGACCTATTGGCCATGCATCTGTAATACTTCCAGTACACAAGGAAGGACTATGACCCTTTGCACAAGATAGAAAAGTATATTTCTAGAAGAGTAAAACACATCCCAGATATAAAAGATTACTGGATGGATTGCAAAGATGAAATAGAAGAAAGAAAGAGAAAGTATTACCAAAGGTTAACACTAACACAAATAAAGTAGTTGGGGCTAGCCAAAAAAGGGTTCGAGGTACCTGTAGAGATAAATGAAGATGATGAAGAAATCTTAAGGCCAGATTACGTGGTGCATAATATGGAGAAAATACCAGTGATAGAACTTGCACCAAAGGAACCAGAAATGATCTCAAAGGACCAAGTGAATCAACTGCTCCTAGAAGTGTCAAGGAAATGGCTAGAAGCATATAAAGTAGAGTTAGTGCAGAAAGGAACAAAGCTCACCATAAGGAGGAAGAGGAAAATAAAGGATATCAAGGAAAATGCAGATTTTTCGGTTCACAAAACGAGTATAGATGACTAAAATCATAGAACCGGGTACCATGGAAGCATAAGAGCTAGAACAAGGAGGTGTTGAGGTAGTCACCACAGATGCAAACTTGAATATGCTAGCCAGAAACAAAAGGAAGGAGCCGCAAGACCAAGGTAGTAAAACAACACAAACCCTTTTGCAAGGAGAAAGGGTTGAGATGCAGGAAGAAACACTCCAATAATAGCCATTGCGGGCCATTCCAATAAATGTGTCTTAATCCACCATGCAACTATTTGCATCTCCTTCGTCAGTCAACAACACCTTCATTGACATAGTTAGGCTACTTGAGGTTGGACCTAAGGAAGATCCAGGATTGTATGATGACTTGAATACGATGTTGTAAAAACACTGAAAGGGAAACTTAGAAGAATTGCGAAAGAAGATGGAACAAGGGAAATCACCGCAAAAGTCAGTACATGGAGCAGAGGCTTCAACTAGACAAAGCATGATGGACCAAGTGATAAACCTAGAAGGATTTGGAGAATCCAAGGTAGATGCAATGAAGGAAAGGGTTATAAAACATGGAGCGGATGGGATTCCCATTGTGGAGCAAAGAAGAGTAGAAGAAAATCCAGTTCTCCATAGGGAAAAACAACAAAAGATAGTGGAAGAGAATGCAAAGATATAGGCAATGGAAGAAAATGAAAAGAAGGTGAGAGATGGTAATGAATAAGTTCAAGACAACCTGTACCTCAAAGCAACGACACCCCTGCACTGAGAAAAAATAAAGGATCTCAAAGTTCTGCTTCAAGAAGACCGACTATCTTTGTAAAAAGAAAATCCTGCCAGGGAAGGTGAAGATGGAGCCCAAGAGTTAAACAAAGCATTAAACATACCCGATAGTGGAGACAAATAGAAAAAGGAAAGGAACAAGATTAAGGATAATCCCCGTGGGTGGAAATGGGAGATAACTCTGATAAAAGAGAAGGGAGAGATTAGGGTTCAAAAGGGTCAAAATTGAGCAAATAAATGGAAAAGGAGAAAACCATTTCAAAAAGGGGTAGCATAGTAAATGTAGAAGCCTAAAACATGCCCAAATGGTTAAAACAACAAATAAGGCCTAGCGGGTCGATAGAGGTGATTCCGCTGGATTTCAACAGCTTACTATCAGGCGCACTCCACACAAAGAAGAGAAAAGTGGTCAAAGACCAATACACTACCCAGGTGAATCCTGAAGGAGAATGATAATTTCATATCACAAAGCCTATAATTAGAGAGGGTGAGGAAGAACCAAATGATCAGGAATACTGAATAACTACAATTCGTTCGGGGAAACCGTCGAGAGCGGAAACAATGAGAGTCACCAAAGGAGTCACTCTAATGGAAGAGAGGATGTAGATGGACGAAAGAAAGATAAAAGAGCAAAAAATGCAAATAGATTAGTTGGTAAAATTTGTAAAGGGATTACCAAAAGGGGAGAAACTCCACAGAAAATCCCAGTTCATCCAGTACTGGTATCTCAAGAAGAAGATAAAGCAGTAGATGTGTTAAGAAGAAAGGACGAATTGATGGAAGAATGGACTGAGAAGATACTAGAATAGGCCAAAGCTTCTCTAAAAGTTGAAATAGATAGATACACCACCTGGGGAAAATTGATGAGGAGGATTTATAGAAACCAGGAAGGGCACAAGGAATTGTTGGGACATGTTAAAGTAGAAACATCATATTTCTAGATGGTGGAGGAAATGACTATGGAGGAAATCATTGACCAACAAATATTAACTATGAAACAATTGCCTCAAGTGAAAATCGGAATAATAGTCAATACTTGGCAAATAAATAGCTTCCGGAAAGGAATAGAGAAGTTGCAAGAAGTAAAAAGGGACGTGATAGAGGCCCAACACCAAAATGCCAAACTCATTGAAATGCTAATGGGAGGACTGGTAGAAGACATAATCGAAACAGGTGAAGATGCAATATTAGAATAGTTCAAAGATGAATGGAGCAGGAGAGCATCAAAGTTAGGCAGAGATGTCGATTCACGGGTCTTAGGAGACATAGGACAAATCCAAAGCTAGTCAAGGCAGTATGAAGACAATGTTTTCGATGAAGATCGCAACATAGAACCGATGCGGGTAAAATGTCGAGTTTGGGAATACAATTTGTCCATTGTAAAGAGTCTAAAAGTAAAGAGATGGCCCAAATTTTGACAAGCCTTCAACAATACTGGGAGAAACAATTGGAGGCCGCGGAGCCGAAAGAAAAGTCAAACATTGACCAGGAGAAGGAATGATATTGAGTTGTCAATATTTTGTCCTTTATTTAGAAATATGCTATAAGAGCAGAATAATGTTCATTTTGAAAACAATTGGAGATTTATAGACTTGTGAGAGCTCTGGCAAGTGCGAGCCTCTTTTCTTGTTTCTCTTACGAAATAGTTATTTTATTAGTGTTTGTTCTTTGCAAGTAATAGTGATGATAAAGTTTGAAGGACTTATAGCTGATGATATGCGATTGTACTTCACTATTTTATATGAAGTAAAATATAACTCTGCGTGGATTTCCAGTGTGTTATATCCCTTGGTTTGTTTAATTCAGTGTTTCATTTGTGAATCACACAGTTTTGTAAATAATTGAGAGAATATTTTTGGTTGTTTTTAAGATTTTTCTTTATCATTACTTATTATTTCAGAAAGGCATGTATTGAGATACTAGCTTAGGATATCAGAATTCATTTTCAGCTTATACGTTCTTTTGTTTGTTTTTATTTCAAAGTATTCTGAACATTTGTGGACTATAATGGGAATAATCCTTTAGAGAATACAAGAACTAGGTTATCTTAAAGGAACTAATTGGAATCCCCTTGTATAAAATAGTTGATGTATTCTATTGAGCATAACCATAGGGTCTTACAAGATGTCTCTAGCCTTGAGGTCTAGGTACCCTAAACCTTTCAAGAACATAAACTCACGAGTGAGAGAAAGAGTTTATAAATTTTTGAGTGAACTCAAAATTCACATCAACACCTATGATGTGTCAAAACACACATCAACATGTGTTTCTCCCTTTTACAACTCATTTATGTGTTTGATGCATTTTTATATTTCCTATTTCAGGTGACCAAAATTTTGAAGGCCATAACTTTTGAACCACGTGTCCGATTGATGAACCATTTGAAGTGTCAAAAGCCTCACAAAGTGCTTTATCACCTTGTAACCCGCTATGTTAGTTACGCCCACTTTTTAGGACATTTTAGAGCCTCTAAAGTCCTCAAAATTAAATTTAAACCTTTCATGACAACCTTCAAAAATGAAAACTTTAATATCTTTAAATCTAGTTATGATCTTGTAACAAAAATTTGTCGACATGCTAATCTAGACAATCTGAAGATTTGGGGAAAATTTTGAACCAATTCGTGCCCAAATGAAAACTTATGTAAAGGCAAGGTTGAGACACCATTTTCTCAATAATCTCCCACTTGTCGATCACCTTGCAAGAGAAAAGGGAGTATCTACATAATAAATTAATTATTAGCGGCCATGAGGCCCATAACATCCGAACACCATCTTAACTTCTCTATGCTCACAACCTTAGTTAATAATTTTCAACATTCATCAAAGCCTCTACCTTAACCAACTTGACCTTGCCATATTTGACTATTTATTTGACAAAATGATACTGAACATCAATGTGCTTGGTTCGAGCATGACATGTTAGGTTCTTAGCTAGGAAGATCATAGTTTGACTACCATAGTAAACTGTCACTACACCTTGTTTTATTCCAATATCTAAATACAATCTTTTAAGCCAAATGGATTCTTTACAAGCATGAGTAGCGACCATATACTCTGCTTCCATAGTTGACAAAGCAACCACAACCCATCGTTTACTCATCCAACTAATTTCACCACCAAATAAAGTTAAAAAATAAGCACTAGTGGATCTTAAGCTATCAATATCACCTGCTCAGTTTGAATCCACCTAACCATTAATATCAAGGAAAATCATGTCTCCTACCAAATTGCCATGATAACACAAAAATACTTCGAGGTACCTTTCAAATATTTGAAGACTCTTTTAAATGCATACCAATGAAATATATATGGAAAGATCTCCCACTGCTTGGGAAATGTCTAGTCTAGTACAAACCATAACATACTTCAAACTTCCAACTGCACTTTGGTAAGGCACTCTGATCATGTCTTCCATCTTTGATGGAGATGTAGGATAATTTAAAAAAAATTATTTTATTCCAACTATAAAAGGAACACATAATGGTCTACAATCCTCCATGTTGATCCTTTGTAAAATTGAATTCACATACTTTGGCCTAGCCATAACTTTCTATTTACTCTGTCTTTTGATCTCCATCCCAAGAATGTGTTTTTCTGCGCCAAGATCTTTCATTTAAAATTTAGTTTTGAAATCGTCTCTTTCCCTTTACCAATGATTAACATATCATCCACATATATTGCAATGTATAGGAAATGATCACCATCATATTTGTAATAAACATAATGATCTGATTTAGAAAGCTTAAATCCCAAACTCAGCACATATATATCAAATTTTTGGTACCATATCCTAGGACTTTGTTTGATTCCATACCAAAATTTCTTTAATTTATAGACCAAATTACTTTTACCTTTTATCACATAGTGCTCTGTTGTGTCATATAGATATCCTCCTCCAAATAACCATGAAGGAAAGAAATTTTCACATCCATTTGTTCAACATCTAAATTATAAGAAATAGCAATAGAAAGAAAAAATCTAATGGATGCCATTTTTGCAATAGGAGAAAATATCTCATGATAATCAAAAACCTCAACTTGAGAGTAGCCTTTCACAACTAACCTTGCTCTATACTTCTCAATACCTCCATCTAAACCACTCTTTTTCTTGAACACCCATTTACAACCAATAGGTTTCCATCCTTTGGTAAATGGTACAAGATCCCATGTATCATTCTTTTTCAAAGCTGCCATTTTTTCTTTCATAGAAATCTTTTAGGATTCCACATCACTCATACCTAATGCCTCTTCTATAGATCTAGGTTCATCCACATTAGTATTTAAAGAAAAAATACATCTTTAATCATCAGGTGAACACCTTTTAGGTGGTTGTATATGTCTTGTAGACCTTTGAACAATCTGAATTGGAGGTTCTTCCTCCTCTTCTGAAGATTCAGAGCTAGATGAGATCTCCTCAACTTCTTGCCTATCTAGGGGTTTTGATTCAACTCTTTCATGCATAGAAAGAAATTGAAGCACATCTTCCTATTTAGTTTGTTCTGGCTACAATGTAACAAAAGGGAATTTAATTTATCTAAAAATAATATTTCTACAATGTACTACCTTTTGTGAAATAGGGTCCTAAAGCTTGTATCCTTTCACACCATAACTGTATCCGATGAAGATACATTTCATTACCTTTTTCTCCAAATTTGTTTGCTTCTCCTTTAACAAATGTGCATATGCCTCACAACCAAAAACTCTAAGATGTCTCAATGAAGGCTTGTGACCGGACCATGCTCCCATAAGTGTTTTATAAAAAAAGGCTTATGTAGGAGACCTATTAATTAGGTAGCAAGCAGTGATGATAACTTCAACCCAGAACTTTTGTTCTAGGCCAACACTACTCAATATACTCCTAGCCTTCTCCATCAATGTCATGTTCATTCTTTCTATAACTTCATTCTGCTATGGAGAATACAGAGTTGTCTTCTGTATTTTAATGCCACAATATTTACAAGATCTATCAAAATCATTAGAGAAAAAATCACTTCCATTACCAATTCTCAAACATTTAATTTTCTTTGTAGTCTGCAACTCAACCATTGCTTTAATTTCTTTAAAACAACTGAAAACTTCACATTTACTCTTTAGAAAGTATACCCATGTTCTTCTACTAAAATTATCAATAAATGAAATATAATATGTGGATTTTCTAATGGAAGGAACATCTACATTACCAAACACATCAGAATGAATAAGATCCAAAACACCACAAGATTTATGAGAACTTGAGTAAAATTGGACACAATTTTTTTTTTCCGTAAATACAATTCTCATAGAAATCAAAGTCAAGATTACAATCATTCGAACCTTCCACAAGGTTTTTATTTTTCAAGGTCCTTAGGCCCTTTTCTCTAATGTGGCCATGTCTCTAGTGCCATAACATAGTCTTCTTTGAAGGTAACTTTGCTTCAAAAGAAAGAGCATCCTTAGGTACCCAAAATCCATGTCCATCTACTGAAGGTGAAATCCTCAAATCTTACAATGAAGTATCCACAGATTTAGTTTCTACAGAAGTACTATTACACTCAATAGTGTATGCCTCTAGCTTATATAAAGTTTCAAATCTGACACATTGAGTGATCACTATAGAACCCTTAACCATTTTACATATTGCATCAGAAAAGACTACCCACACACTTGCATCTATTAGTTTGATCACGGATAATAAATTTATCTTTAGTCTAGGAATATGTAGCACACCACTAATCCTTTTTATTCTACCATCAGGAAACTTGATTCTAAATTTACCATGACCAACAATATCTAAATGTGAAACATCACCTGAGTACACCTTACCTCCATTAAATTCTTCATTTTTAGAAAATCAATCTCTATTGGAAGTCATATGAAAAGATGCACCTAAGTCAATTAACCATGCATCATTACCTGCATGAGTAGCCAAAGATGCAATGAAAGCATCACCATCTTCCTTCTCAGACTCAAAATCATAATCGAACTTCTTCCTTTTTTCTTTGTTTCTTCTTTGCAATCCTTACCGATGTGTCCCGATTTACCACAATTCCAAAAAATGACATTGGACTTTCCAGGAGATTTTGATCTTCCTCTAGACTTGGATTTATTATGCTTCTCATTCTTCTTTCCTATTTCCTTAGGTCTTCCACAAATAGTTAGGGCTTCTTTTGAATTGATGGATATCTTCCTCCACGTCTCTTTACCAAGAAAGACACCCACCACATCTTTAGACTTCAAAACAACAAAAGTACTACCGATAACCATGACAAGAAAATCCCACGAACCAGGAAAAGAACAAAGCAAGATTTGGCATTTCTCCTCCTCATCCATCTTGACACAAACAAACACCAATCAAACCACCAACATATTAAATGATTCTAGGTGGTCTATAATCCATTCACCCTCTTCCATTCTCAAGGAATACAATTTCTTCCTCAAGAAAATTTGATTCAATAAAGATTTGGCTTGATACATTTCACCAAGCTTAGTGCAAAGCTTCTTTGCAAAGGTCACTTCATGGACATTGATTAGAGCAGAGTCTACCAAGAACAATCTAATTAAACCCTTGTCTTTATGGTCCATAACATCATACTGATCAGCCATGGTAGGATCTAAAGGTCTTGAGACATTTGCATCAACAACATCTCATAGATCTCGATCTATTAGCATATCCTCCATCTTTAGCTTCCAATTCTCAAAATTACTTCCAAAAAATTTCTCCACCTCTATTCTCCCTAAAGAATTTTCCATTTGATAATTCCTACAACAAGATCAAATAGTATCTTTTGCACAAGCTCCCACTCAAATCAGGATTAGTTCACAACCACCCAAAATTGAAATTAAAGGTGATCATACTCTAATACCACTTGTAAGGAAGTTAAGTAGCTGAACAAATTCCTACACTAACCTTGAGAGGAGGGTAATGCAAAACTTTTTTACAGATTATTACAACAGTTACAAAAACTTAATAGAAATAAAGATAAATAGCATGCATATCACAACACAATGATTTATGTGGGGAAAACCCTTTCGGGAGAAGAAAGCCACACTCCAAAAGTTGCCCAATATATTGTTCAGGAATCAATAATAGATTACAATATACTTGTAGATAAACCTTATCACATGAGTATCACCAATAAAAAATTCAAAGGAACTCATAGCCATAGGACTCTTAAACATAATGTCTATCTCACGCACCTTGTATGCAAGAGATACAATACATGAAACTATCAAATGGTATTACAAAACCATGGGCTAAAACCACCTGATAAAATGGAACTAACCTTATCTCCAATCTAGATTCCCTATGATGTGTCAAAACACACATCAACACATGCTTCTCCCTTTTATCACTCATTTATGTGTCCAATGCGTTTTTCTATTTTTCTATTTTAGGAGACCAAATTTCCAGAGGCCATAACTTGTGAACTGGGTGTCCATTTGATGAACCGTTTGAAGCACCATAAAGATCGCGAAGTGATATATCACCTTGTAACTAGATATGCCAATTATATCCACTTTTCAAGACATTTTGGAGCCTCTAAATTCTTCAAAATTAAATTTAAACCTTTCATTGCAACCTTCAGAAATAGAAACTTTAATATCTTCAAATCTAGTTATGATCTTGCAATAAAAATTTGCCGGCATGCTTATCTAGCCAATTCAAAGCTTTGGGGAAAATTTCAAACCAATTCATGCCCAAATGAAAAATTACTTTAAATAGTAACCTTATGTAAATGTAAGGTTGAGACACCATTTTTCCAACAATCATGTCTAAAAATTAGAAGACCAAGGCATTCTGGACACCGTAGTCCCTAAGATTCGACTCCAAGATTGTAAATAGAAGTGCACAGTCAAATTTCCTATCCATTTCTGCATCTATTGTAGAATATTTGTTTGTTTATTAGTTAATTGCAACATTCCAAGTTCTTATTTACTTCATACTTTAGTCATAGTTTCACATTGCTTCAACATATCTCCATAGTTCATTCATTTTCCAAAGAAGCAAAATGATTACAAAGCCTAGAAGTATATTTTGAATCTATTCTACAAGAGTTAGTCACATATGATCACTCTTTTAGATGATTTTAGATTCCAATTTTTGAATGAAAGTGGATCTTGGTCTTAGTCCTACCTGGTTCCATTTTCATTCATTACAATAAGGATGCAAGCATAGTTTATGGCCCTCATGTTTGATGTTTAGCAATTAATTATGGACAACAATAGATTCCCCAAGAGTCCTCCAAGAGATTAGGCCAATAATAAGGCTTGTGAAAACAATACCAAGGCAAGGAATTTTATTTTTTGTGTTTTATCTAATTTTAAATTTGTGAAGATAATGCATTGTAGGATAGCCAAGGAATTGTGGGTTAAATTGCACAATATTTATGAAGGGACAAGGTCAAACAAGTAAAGATTCAAACCTACTGTGCTCAATTCGAGAGTCTAAAAATGAAGGAATAGGAAAAAATTCCTACTTTTCTACTTCAGGTTGATGAAGTTGTCAACTCTGTTAGAGGACTTGGTGAAGAACTAAAGGATACAATGACTATGAAAAAGGTACTCAAATATCCTCCTCCAAGATTTAATCCCAAAGTTTTTGCTATTGAAGAGGCCAAATATTTGAATAAACTATGGATGAGTTACATTTTCTTCTTACTTATTATGAGATGAGGATTGATAATGACAAACCATCAAAAAAAGAGGTCCCATTGAAGGTATGCAAGAAGCAAGAAGATTAAAATTGTGATGATGGTTCAAATCTGGAGGAAGAAAACATTATCAAAAAGCTGCAAAGAGATGCTAGAAAGTATAAAGGTAATTATGGTGAAGTGGGACACATAAGAACAAGAATGGGAAGAAGTCATTTCCATATAGGGAAGACATTTTACAAGAATTAGAAAAGTTACTTCACTAATGAGGAAAGTTATTCATTCGATGATGATGACCAAGAAACCTTCGAGAATGAAGGAGAAAAAACTTTATTCATAGATATGGAGACTACTGAAGGAAATGCATAAGGAATGAATTTTAGACTTGACATGATGATGAGGTAGATATTGAAGAAGAACTATATTTTATTGGCAAGGAGATTAAGAGGTTGAAGAAGAGGATTACTGAAGAAGTGAAAGATGGAGATAAGTTGTCTCCTAGCCTTGAAGAAGATGGTCATTGACTTGAAGATTCAAGTGGAAGAATCAAAGAGGATGGAAGATGTTTTGACAAAAGGTTGTTGACAAGAGAAAAAAAGTGTGAAAGACTAGAGGTAGAAATTGTGACATTGAGAAAGGATCTTGAAAAGGTCAACAATCAATTAAAGCTGAAGTTTGGGAAAATCACTGAGATCTTGCATCAAATCATAGAAAGTTAGAGACAACATATCAAAATATGTATTGTCTTCATTGAGACATAGAAGAATGATGAATGAGCAACCTATAAAATCATTTGGTGAGAGTCCAGAATGAAATATATTTGAAAGTTCAAAATTTGAAACAATTGTGACAACCAAAGAGAACAAGAAGGTGGATGATGTTTTCACCCAAGTGCACATAAAAAATAGGACATCTGGAAGACAAGATTTAAGAGTACAAGCATACAATGCTAGGTTAAATTATTGTTTTTAGGTTCCTATTTTAATTGCAATCAATTTGGTCATAAAGCTATGAACTGTACAAAGGTTTTGACAAGAAAAAATAACTTAGAAAATATATTTTTGCGCCATTGTTTGATTTGATTATTATTTGTCATAAGTGAAACAACTTTGGGTATATTTTGTCATGCCAAACTTTTGGGCAAAAATGCAACAACAATTTTTTTTTAAACAAAATAAAACATTTAAATGCTCTATGATAAAGATTGTTGGCATATGTGCAGTTTGATGACATGGTATGATTGTATGTTGTCATTGATATCAACATGCTGAAGTATGAACTAGTATATTGAAGTAAGCAAATAGGAAAGTGAACCGGTATGATGGTATGAACCGGTATATGCAAAAAGTGAACCGGTATGTGAACCAGTATATGGAAAGTTTGTATCGGGGTTTCTAGTTGATACATTCTAAGTCTGTGTGATTCGATCGATGACATCCTATGATGAGTTAGCATTGAAATGAAGATTAGATCGCATTGTCATGTTAGCCTTGTGCATGTGAAGAATCTCCTTGAGGATCTTGCATGAAGAAGATTGATTCTATCAACCTCGGGAATGTGCAAAATCTTAGTAAACAGTGGAAAGCATGTGAAGGGTTATAAACTTCCAGAAGTGGTGAAGAATGGGCAATGGAGAAAGTCTTGAGATTTGTTCAAGACTATTTTACTCTATGTAATGTGTTTGAATGGTCAGGATTGGACCGACTGTATTGTTAACCTAGATGCTTAGGGTTTTATGTTTTGGCCACCAACCTAATTGTTGTCTATAAGGTCGATGATGATTCTCATTTGAAGTTGTTGGAAAATGATTGTATGAGAGGTGATTCTTGCCAGACCAGAGAAGTGAGTAGATACTTGCAGAGTGTAATTGTAGATGTAAAGGAGCTAAAGTGGATCTGCCTTGGCATTAAGTGCTGTTATTAGATCAGTGTATTACCTGTTGACTTCTAACCATTTACCGGGTAGCTTTAACAACATTTTTGTAAATCCTTTAACAAGGTGACTCAAAATCATTGAGTTCTTAAAATCCTCTCACAAGGTAACCTTTAATAGTGTTTAACCTCTAACCGGGTATTTAGCCATCCCTTAACCGGGTGATCCCTAGCAGGATCGGTTCCTAGCAGAACCTGTTGTAAAGTTTTTAACCGAACTAGGCTCCTAACAGAGCGAACTTCAGAAGAGTTCAAGAACAACTTGTGGGTATTCATCCCCACCATGGTTTTTCCTAGTTGGGTTTCCATGTGAAAAATCAGTGTGTTATGTGTGATGCTTTTTCATGTGATGTTTTAGTGTTTTATGTTAAGCGGTAATGCAAGCTGATCCAGTGGTCATTATATTTCTAATGTATTACTTGTTTAAGCATATGGGTGAAGTGGAAATGAGATATTAGGTTTTGTGAAGATCTAAGTGTTACCGATTTATGACTTTTACAGTCACTGTGTTTTACTGGTATTGCCTTGATTTAGATCAATGATGTTGTTTACCAGTTAGTACAGTCTTTGTAGTGTAAGTTGTTGAAGAACTTTTTGTCCATACTGATTCACCCCCTCTCTTAGTATCTCTTGGGTATTTACTATTCATCATTATTCATCAATTGGTATCAAGGCCTCCTCCAGGTTCTCTGTGTTATAAGCTTAACTGCTTGAGGAAAAGATCCTATTCTAATGATGAAGAGGGAAGGTCCTAAGTTCAACAGAGATAAATTCAAGATATAGAAGGACAGAATGAAGATCTACGCTAAAAGCATGGGTGCTCAACACTGGAACTATGTTGAGAATAATTATGTTGTCCCTACCAGTACTCTCACCGATGATCAAAGAAGAGAAATTCAGGAGAATAGGCAAGTCATGGAAGCTCTTATCAGCAGTCTATCTGATATTGAGTTTATAGATGTTCAAGACAAAGACAATCCCAAAGATGTATGGGATACTCTAGAGTCTATCTATGGCGGTGAAGAGCATGTGAAGCAGGCTAAGGAAGAGAGCATTAGGGGAAAATTTGAAGATATGCAGATGGTTGAAGGAGAGACCATTCAACAATATGGGATAAGAATTAAAACTATTGTTGGAGACATCGAGAGTACAGTAGGTACAATGGGTGATTCCACCGTTGTTAGAAAAGTTTTGAGAACCTTATTACCGGTCTATGCAATAAGGGTTGCCGCTATTCAGAAGTTGAGATCTATTGACAAGACAAAGGTATCCCTTGACTCCATTATAGCTAAGTTGACTACATATGAGCTAAAAAATTTTGATGGCAGTGTTCAGAAGATTGAATAAGCCTTTAGAGCATCTGCTACACTATCTAGAAAGGGAAAAGAGGTTGGTACCAGCTGTGAACCCAGATAAAGCAGGGATATGGATGATGAGGAGATCCTGATGGAGTTTGAAGCTCTTCTTTCCAAGAGACTTCCTAAGGGAACTAGAAAATACAAAGGTAAGCTCCCTTTGAAATGTTTTTCTTGCAATAGGATAGGACACATTGATGTCAATTGTCCCAAAAATGGTAATAAGGACAAACCAGAGAAGTTTGAAAAGTTCAAAGGAGGAAATAGGAGAAACTATCTTGTTGTAGCCGATGAAGGTGTCACTGATGATGAATCAGAAGATGAAGAAAGCAAAGACAATGTTTGTAGCTGTTAAGGAAGATGTGTCAGACAAGAAGGCTCTTGTCTCCCGCTTTGATAATTCTAATGAGTGGATTATTGAGAGTGGATGTTCTCACCACATGACTGGTGACCGAAGGAAGTTTCTATCTCTGGAAGAGTATGATGGAGGTATAGTCTGATTTGGTAATGATGCACCATGTATGGTAAAAGGAAAAGGATCCATCTCTCTAAATGGAAAAAGCAGTGCTGATAATGTGTATTGGGTAGAAGGTCTTAGGCATAACCTTTTGAGTGTTTCCCAATTGAATGATAAAGGAATCACTTTGGAATTCAAAGATGGAGTATGCAAAATAAAAGGAAAGAGTGGTGAGCTGATGGCCACCAGTATGCAGACCAAAGGTAACTTATTTCAGTTAAATACAAATATCAGTCAATGTCTAATGGCTAAGTTTGATGATAGTTGGATATGGAATAGGAGACTCTGCCATGTAAATTTTGATAATATTGTGAAGGCCAATAAGATCAAGACAGTTAGAGGATTGCCTGTGCCGAACAAATCAGAGAATCCTTTGTGCAGAGAATGTCAACTGGGGAAAATGTCTTCCTCAACCTTCAAAGGTAAATCTTTCACAATAGATAATTTACTTGATTTTGTGCATACTGATTTGTGTGGTCCTATGAAAACTAGGAGTGTTCAGGGAGATAGGTACTTTATGATTCTTACTGATGATTGCTCAAGAATGATGTGGGTCACATTCTTAAAAGACAAGTCTAAAGCCTTTGGAAAGTTTAAAGCCTTCAGAGCACTAGTTGAAAAGGAAAGCGATAAGAGGATTAAATGCCTTAGAACCAACCAAGGAGGTGAGTTCACCTCTAGTGAATTCAATAAGTATTGTGAAGAGAATGACATCAAGAGGAAACTGTCTACCCCCCGGACTCCATAGCAGAATGGCCTAGCATAAAGGAACAACCAGACTGTAGTTGAAGCCGCCAGAATGATGCTAATTCAAGGGAAGGTTGCTCACACTTTTTGGAGAGAAGCAGCGAGCACTGCAGTCTACACTATGAACCGGGTACTCATCAAGAAAGGTAAGGATAAAAATCCTTATGAGTATTGGATTGGTAAAACTCTAGTGGTAAGGTACTTTAGAGTGTTTGGTAGCAAGTTTTATATCAAGAGAAGTGAATAGCATAGCAAGTTTGATGCAAAATGTGATGAGGGAATATTCCTAGGGTATTCCACCAAGATAAAAGTTCTCAAGTGTTTTAACAAAAGGACTAAAAGAATTGTTGAAAGTATCAATGTTAGAGTTGATGAAACCTTTGAGAAACCTAAGGAAACCAACAGTGAGCAAGTGGTAGATGAACCGGTTGCTACCTTCTGTGAACCAATTGCAAAACAACCAAGTACAAGTAACAATGCTCCTACACCAGTAGATGCTGATGTAGATGTTGATGAAGATGAGGATGAAGAGGAAAAGCAAGAGGAATCAGTTAAGATCATTCCTAGGTATGTAAAGTTGCATCATGAGATCATAGGGGATAAGGATGCAGGAATAATTACAAGAAGAAAGGTCAAAGAGAATTCTTGCATGATTTCTGAATTTGAGCCCAAAATATTTAAAGAGGCATACAAAGATGAAGACTGGATTAAGGCTATGCAAGAGGAACTTGACTAGATAGAAAAGAATGGTACATGGTCTTTGGTACCCAGACCAAAGCACAAAAATGTTATTGGCACCAAATTGGTTTTTAGAAACAAGCTGAATGAAGATGGTACAGTGGTAAGAAACAAAGAAAGATTGGTATGTAAGAGATATGCTCAAGAAGAAGGAGAAGACTATGGAGAAACCTTTTCTCTAGTAGCTATATTGGAAGGAGTTCGAATGCTACTTGCATTTGTATCCTTCAAGGGATTCAAAGTGTATCAGATGGATGTAAAATCTGCATTCCTAAATGGAATACTTGAAGAGGAAGTGTATATAGAGCAACCAGATGGGTTTGCCCTATCAGAAGATAGTGATATGGTGTGTAGGCTACATAAAGCCTTGTATAGATTGAAGCAAGTACCTAGAGCATGGTATGAATGTTTACAATCCCATCTTGTGAAGATTGGATTTGAAAGAATAAGTGAAGATAGCAATATCTATCTAAAGTCAGAAGGAGATCAGATTCTGATCTGTGAACTGTTTGTTGATGACATAATTTTTGGTGGAGATGACAAGATGAGCCATGCATTTGCAGATGAAATGAAGAAGGAATTTGAGATGTCACTAATTGGAGAGATTAAGTTCTTCATTGGACTACAGATTCAATAAATGAAAGATGGTATCTTTATCACTCAGTCCAAGTATGTAAAAGAGGTGTTGAAGGCCTTTGGCATGGAAGACAGTAAACCGGTTGGTACACCGATGATGACCAGTTGTAAATTGTCAAAAGAAGATGACTCAGCATTGGTGAATGAGAAGGAATACCGATCAATAATTGGTAAGTTGCACTATGTGGTACAAAACAGACCGAACATTGCACATGCAGAGGGCATTGCTACACGTTTCTAGAAAAGTCCAAGAGAATCCCACTTGGTAGCAGTCAAGTGGATTCTTAGATATCTGAAGGGAACTATAGATTATGGATTGTGGTATCCATACAATAATGATTTCAATCTTAAAGTATTTACCGATGCCGATTGGGCTGGTAATGTGGATGACTGGAAGAGAACAACCAGTGGTGCATTCTTTCTTGGTGGTAGACTAGTCTCATGGATGAGAAAGAAGCAGAGTT
This sequence comes from Cryptomeria japonica, assembly GCF_030272615.1. Lineage (NCBI taxonomy): Eukaryota > Viridiplantae > Streptophyta > Pinopsida > Cupressales > Cupressaceae > Cryptomeria > Cryptomeria japonica. The sequence goes on from NC_081415.1 coordinate 397,067,059, forward strand.
GTATTTCTCAGTCCATAGTAGAAGAAGAATATGTAGCAGCATTTATGAACTGCACTCAGACAATCTAGATGAAGCATGTATTAAGTGGTTTCAAAGTCCCTGTATCTGAACTGGTAAGTATATTTTGTGATAACATAAGTGCAATTAATATTTCCAAGAATCCAGTATTGCATACTAGAACCAAACACTTCGAGATCAAGTATCATTTCTTGAGGGAGAAAGTTCAAAACAAAGAGGTTGTATTGGAACACATTTCTAGTAAAGAGCAGTTAGCCGACATATTCACCAAGCCTCTACCAAAGGCTACATTTACCTATTTAAGAGGTGAATTAGGGGTGTTGCCCCTTCAAGAGGTGAACTAAAGGTATGTGCTCCACATTAGTCAGGTGTTGCATTGTCAAATCTTTTCAAGATTGATGTGTTGAAGGATGCTACTCCTCAGGGGGAGCAACATAATAGATCATGGATGTTTGTGCCTCCACTTTGGCATTATTGTCAAGGGGGGAGAAGATGTGAAGTAGAGAAGATATCTGGAGTATTGAAGATAGATTACATGGAAGAAGATGTAGAGATATCCTTGTGTATTGCCATCAATGCCAAAGGGGGAGATTGTTGGCATATGTGTAGAGTTTGATGACATGGTATGATTGTATGTTGTCATTGATGTCAATATGTTGAAGTATGAACCAGTATATTGAAGTAAGCAAACTGGAAAATGAATTGGCAAGTGAACTGGTATGATGGTATGAACCAGTATATACAAAAAGTGAACCGGTATGTGAACCGGTATATGGAAAGTTTGTATCGGGGTTTCTGGTTGATACATTCTAAGTCTGTGTGATTCAATCGATGGCATCCTGTGATGAGTTAGCATTGAAATGAAGATTAGATCGCATTTCCATGTCAGCCTTGTGCACGTGAAGAATCTCCTTGAGGATCTTGCATGAAGAAGATTGATTCTATCTACCTCGAGAATGTGCAAAATCTTAGTAAATGGTGGAAAGCGCATGATGGGTTATCAGCTTCCAGAAGCAGTAAAGAATGGGTGATGGAGAACGTCTTGAGATTTGTTCAAGACTATTTTACTCTATGTAATGTGTTTGAACGGTCAGGATTGGACCGACTATATTGTTAACCTAGATGCTTAGGGTTTTATGTTTTGGCCATTGACATAATTGTTGTCAATAAGGTCGACGATGATTCTCATTTGAAGTTGTTGGAAAATGATTGTATGAGAGGTGATTCTTGCCATACCAGAGAAGTGAGTAGATACCTGTAGAGTGTAATTGTAGATGTAAAGGAACTGAAGTGGATTTGCCTTGGCATTAAGTGTTGTTATTAGATCAGTGTATTGCCTGTTGACTTCTAACCATTTCAGCAGTTGGAAAATCCCTTTACCGGGTAGCTTTAACACAATTTTTGTAAATCCTTTAATAGGGTGACTCAAAATCATTGAGTTCTTAAAATCCTCTCACAAGGTAACCTTTAACAGGGTTTTAACCTCTAACCGGGTATTAAGCCATCCCTTAACCGGGTGATCCCTAGCAGGATCAGTTCCTAGCAAAACCTATTGTAAAATCTTTAACCAGACTAGGCTCCTAACAGAGCAAACTTCAGAAGAGTTCAATAACTACTTGTGGGTATTCATCCCCACCGTGGTTTTTCCCAATTGGGTTTCCACATGAAAAATTAGTTAGTTATGTGTGATACTTTTTCATGTGATGTTTCAGTGTTTTCTGTTAAGCGATAATGCAAGCTGATCCAGTGGTCATTATATTTCTGATGTATTACTTGTTTAAGCATATGGGTGAAGTGGAAATGAGCTATTAGGTTTTGTGAAGATCTAAGTGTTACCGGTTTATGACTTTTACAGTCACTATGTTTTACCAGTATTACCTTGATTTAGATTGGTGATGTTGTTTACTAGTTAGTACAGTCTTTGCAGTGTAAGTTGTTGAAGAACTTTTTGTTCATACTGATTCACCCCCCCTCTTAGTATCTGTTGGGTATTTACTATTCATCATTATTCATCAAAAGATGAGATAAATAAGTTTATCTAAGCTAAAGGTTAACTCATGCATTAAAAGAATGGTTTCCTAAACTTAATTTAATTAACTTCATAATTATAACGTTACATTTTAATCTAGACTAATTATACCCCAAAAGGGTCATCACAACTTAATTTAATAATTTAATTAATTTCCCCCAAATAAATTCTCCAAAAATTAATCAAGAGATATTAATTATCTCATATAGTATTTAATTGCTCTTAGACTAATTAAAATCATGTTAACACATATTTTATTGAATTTAATTAATTAATTGAGTGATAGTAATAACGTTTTTAAATTCGACTATTAAAATTAACTATATCAAATATAATAATAATCTAGTCAACAATCTCATTTTATTGTCAAAATAAACTCCCCAAAACATTAAATATTTAATATTCGATATTTACATTACCTCTTAGATTAAATTTAATCACTAAACTATATAAAAATTCCCATAAAAAAACTCTTCTAATAAATTTACTCAATATGAGTATATTATTACTCTATAAATAATTAATCCCCAAATTTTAATTATAATCCCATTAAAAAGTCTACCAAAATTAATAATAACATAAACTAAATGGGCAATTCCCATTTAATATTTTAAAACCGATCTTCCCCCTATTATTATTTTATCTTTTATTATTAATTCTATTCCTAACCCTAACTAGGGTTTCTTTTTTTAAAAAATCTATTAACTCATATCTTACTCTCTCTTTTTTTTTTCTATTTGGTTTTACCCTAACCCGAAATTGGGTTAGGGTTTCTCTTTTTTTTTTGTGTGTGTGTGCAGGTGAAGGAAGGCACAAAGCCGAAGAGGATGGCGGAGGAGGCCGAAGTGTGTTTCACAGAGGGGGCTGAGGCTGAAAGGTGACCGAGGTTTAAAGAGGGGGGCCGAAACTGGTGGCCGTGGTGCCACCAGTGGATCGCGGCCCATGCAGCGACCTTGGCCGTTGTGTGGGGGTCACAGACCACTTAGTGGTCATAGTGCCACCAGCGAGTCACCCCCACTAGGTGGGTCACAGCCCAAAAAATTGCACAACCCACTGTGAAGGTCACAAACCACTCAGTGGCCGCGACCCGCGGGGCTCCCCATCAACTATGCCCAACCAAAATTTTTGCATGTAAACAATTTTTTTTTTTTTTGTTATATCATGTTTAAAAAAAATGACAGCAACTTTAATACACACACACACACACACATACATATACATACATACATACATATACGTATATATATATATACACATAAGTTTTCAGCAACAAGGTATACGTAAAGATTCTAGAATACATATACATAAGTTTCTAGCAACATGGTATATGTAAAGATTCTAGAATACATTTAAAATGTATATGTATATTTTATATATATATATATATATATATATATATATATATATATATATATATATATATATATATATACATTTTTTTTCTATATAAAAGGAGCATTATTGTTTAATTTATTTTTCCTAAAAGAAAAGCAACAACTTAGTTTTAGCTTTAGAACATTGGGCATTGACTTATATATATATATATATATATATATATATATATATATATATATATATATATATATATATATATATATATATATATATATATTTTTTTTTTTTTTAAATCTGCATTACGATTACTTAGAGGAGGTTATATTTTTTTTTTTTTTACAAAACATAATGGGTTATATTTAATTTTCTTTGAATGGCATGAAGTTCCCCCTTTTTTTTTGAAATAACAATACCTAGATTAATATATTCTCCACTACATGTGCATTTTTATAATAATAAATTTAATAGAAATGATTTTACTTACAACTACAAGTAAACCATTCAAAAATTCATTTGTTCAATAAACAACAAGATGCAAATGTAAGATTAAAACCAACTCTAAGATGTTTATTAATTTTTTTTGCTTTAAACTATAGACAAAAATAAATGTTTCTTCTCTTTTATTAATAACTACACTACTAACATTTAGATAACTTCATTTGTTTTTCTTAGAGAATGACATAAAAGCAAAATGAAACAACTTTAAGCTACACCTATTTTCCTTTTTTTTCCCTTTTCAACATGTATTAAAAATAAAAACAGAAAGCAAGTTTATTTTCATCTTTCTAAAGCAATAAACTGAAATAATGAAATAACTCAAACCTTTCTTTACTATGTATTTCTTGTAATGAACTAATCAAATAAATATGTTTATTACATTATGATTTCCTTCACTGAAATAGGAAGATTACAAAATCAAGCCTCTTCATTTCTAACAAATGAGGGGTTGCCAAATACATTTATTTTCTTGCAACTAAATACAATAAAAATAGGATAGTGCAATAGTATCCCCTCCAATCTTTATTTTCCAAGAAAACCTGCAATAACATTTGTAGGTTGTGACCATGGAGGCTCACCTCCCAACCTAGGATTATATGAAGCCACCCCCAAGATAGGAGAACCAAGGCTAAATGAGTTACACACAAACATAAACATACAAGAAAGAAGAAACTCACAAAACAAGGACTCCCAACCCAAGGATAAACAAAGTCACTTAAGTGACTATTTCTTGTGGTGTGAAGGTGGACCAAGTACCTATAGGAGAAATATGCAAGCAGGAGAACATAATGCCTTTGCAAGGCTACCAAGTAGAATATGCACAAATTCAAACTTGACCCAACGATACCCTTATGTCTCCCATGGCATACAAGCCCAAATCTCCCCTTATGACCCCCATTGCATAAACATAAAACAATATGCAGCAAGGGTCCCATAACCCTTATGTATCAATCTCTTCCAAGAAGAGAGTCTCTACACTCTTAGGTTCTTAAGAAGCCCTTCACCCCAAGGCTACTCTACCCTCACAAGGGTGAGTATGGCCTTGAAACACCCAAAATAATAAACATGATACAAGCAATGTAAAAGAAACACAAGAAGAACTCAAACATCTTCCATGACTACAAAGAAACAACCAAAGAAGAGCACAATCAATCTTTCAACAATTTACAAAACAACACATAAAGAAGGTATCTCCACTAACCTTAAAACCTACAAATGGGATGAGTAGAAGTTGTAGGAGAGCTTCCCAATCCACTAATCTTTTCCTTCTCAAGACTTTTACCAAAAATTTCAATACCAAAATTTCAAATTTCATAAGATTTTATGTCCCCAAAAATGGAGAGTGGGTGATCAAAATTTTCCCTCTCAAACCATTCCCTAAGAAGACACTCCTCACTCTTTCCAATCCTCTTGGGAAGCGTGAGGGATTTTCATAGGTTGGTCTTCCCAACACCTTACAAGATCTCTATACAAGGCACCCTAAAAAGTTGAAAGAAAATGGGGAAGAGCAAATATCACTCATTAGGAAGGTCTTCTAACCTAGGTAAGATCCTCAAAAGTTGAAATTCGGCCATCTTGAAAAACTCAACTTTTGAGGTGACTAGACAGTCACTAGGGAGTGGACACATGGCTAAAATTTTCCTTCATCCATAGATATAACATATGGCCCATTAAAAATTCCCCTAACCTAACCTTAGGAGTTAGTTTAACCCTCTAGAAACTCACTCAAAGTTTACCTACGGGTCAAACTTGAGTTGACCTTTCTAATGGCTCCCTATCCAAGACTTTCTTGGGACCATACTAGGATATTTGAAAAATACATTGGTAAAACAAATTCCTTCCAAGGGACATGTCACTACCAACTCACTTCACAACACATGTTTCAAGTGACACCACAAAATTACACATTACTTAAATACACATGGCAATGTCCCTTTTTTTTTGGAATTAATAAATTTAACAATTTCAAATTAAACACATCCAAATATAAACATTTACAAATAAAATACATTTACACTCGAGGTGTTGTCTCTCCAAATAGACAACCCTTGGCTTCACAAACACACATAGGTTTAGGCTTGATTCTTTGAATAGTTTCCATGGTCACATGGATCAATTTTCCTGCACATCTCACTTTAAACATTAGTAATTCCAATAATCACATATAATATTATCATATGAAAATAATACAATTCAGACATTTGCACACAATTTAAATTATAATAATCAAGTTTACAATTATCCAATAAAATCCACTTAAAATAATCTACTAAATGGCATCATCACAATCATCATAAAATTTAATCATTTATAAAGCATGCATCCATAATTTCTTGCATCAAAATAAAGTACTGCAAATAAGAGATAAGTGACATACACCGTATCAAGATTATGTAATCACTGGATCATATAGAATCTATGTCCATAATGCATCAAAATAAAGTATCAATAATAAGTCCAAAACATGAGAATAACTGCAATGCTATGATGGCTCGGGGTAGGGCCTCACACCCTCCCCCTCTAGGCATGAACTTCCTCTTGGAGTTCATCAAAAAGATGGGGCTACTGAGATCTCATTCATGTTGCATCCTCTCATGATGTTGTAACCTCGTCATAACAATCCCACTGGACCCTAACTTGGTCTAGCTCTCGACATCGAAGATCCAGCGTCTGGCGAGTCAAAATGCGAATGGGCTCCAAAGCTAGCTGCCCGTCCGACTCCACTTGCAAGGAATCCCAACCTAGAATGTGAGACTCATCATAAATATATTTCCTCAGAATTGATACATGAAACACATAGTGGATGCGTGATAGGATAGGTGGAAAAGGTAGACGATATGCAACTGGTCCTATCCTCTCAAGTATCTCAAATGTTCCAACAAAGTGAGGTGCGAGCTTAGAACCCTTTCCATAATGGATTGGACTCTTATGCGGTCCCACTCTCAAGAAAACTTTGTCCCCAACCATGAAGCTACGATCTATCCTCTTCACATCTGCATACATCTTCTGTCTATCTTGTGCCTCTCTAAGGTGTTGTCTAATCAAATCCACCTGCTGCTCCATATCATGAACTATCTCAAGATCAATAGCTACTCTATCCTCAATGCGGTCTCAACTCAAAGATGCCCTGCAAGTTCTATCGTATAAAGCTTGAAAAAGTGGCATCCCCAAAGAATTGTGATGCCCATTATTATAGGAAAACTCAACCAAAGGAAGGTACTCTTCCCATATGGTCTAATGATCCATGATGTACATATGAAGCATGTCTTCTAGCACCTGGTTTACCCTCTCTATCTATCTATCCATTTCTGGATGATAAGCTATGCTAAAGTTGAGTCTGGTACCCATTGCTTCCTGCAATGCCCTCCAAAAGGAAGAAGTGAAGAGGGAATCTCTGTCTGAGATAATCTTGCATGGAATGCCATGAAGCCTGACAATATCCCACAAGAATACTTGTGCCATTGCTGGTGTAGTGAAGGTAGTCTGAACTGGTGAGAACTAGGCCACTTTGGTCAACTTTTCAACTGTTACCATGATGGCACCATGACAATGCGATGACATAGGAAGACCAATGACAAAATCCATCGATATAGTATCCCACTTCCACTCTGGTATCGCATGAGACTGGAGTAACCCACCTAGATGGCGGTGCTCTGCCTTGACTCTTTGGCATTGAAGGTATCGGGCTACTAGTACAGTAATAAATTTCTGCATACCTGGCCAATGATATAACTGCCTCAAATCTACATGCATCTTCTTAACTCCAAGATGTGCTGCATAAGGAGCTCTATGAGCCTCCATCACAATGAAATCATGCAATCCTCTGAAAGAAGGTACATAGATTCACCCTCTATAGCGTAGTAGTCCATCAGACTCTAATGAATAGTTTGCATACTTTCCTTCCAAGGTCTCCTTAGATCATGTTGCCTGACATACCTCTAAATACCACTCATCCTCTGGAAACTACTGCAATATACGATCTCTCAAATTTGTGTCTATAGACATGGAGCATATCTCATGATGTCTCCTACTCAAGGCATCTGCAACTATGTTCTCTTTCCCCTTGATGTAGTGGACATCAAAATCATACTCACATAAAAATTCCATCCATCTCCTCTAATGAGCATTAAGATTAGGCTAGGCTAAGTGAATATGCAGTGCAAGCTCTGATGATCTGGATGAAGCTCAAAATGATGACCCAAGAGAAAATTTCTCCACCTCACAAGTGCGTGGACCACTATTGCAAGCTCAAGGTCATGAGTAGGGTAGTTAAGCTTGTGAATCTTAAGTTTCCTAGACTCATATGCTATAACTCAACCCTCCTGCATAAGGAATACTCCTAAACCATCCAAGGAAGCATCTGTGCATACCATGGAATTGGCTGAGGGATTTGGCACAACAAGAATAGGTGCACTAGTGAGTTCCCTTTTGAGTTCTTGAAAGTCCCTCTCACACCTCTTGATGCACTCAAATTTATTTCCCTTTCACTAAAGAGATGTAATAGGATGTGTGACCCTAGAGAACCCCTCAACGAAGTGTCTATAGTACCCTTCTAGACCCATGAAACTTCTGACTTTTGTCACACTAGTTGGAGCTGGCTAATCGATAATAGCTCTAATCTTTGATGGGTCAACTGAGATCCCATCACCGAATATAACGTGCCCTAGATATCTGACCTTTGTTCTAAAGAATGCACACTTTAATAGACTGCCATACAATTGATTGTCTCTCAAGCACTGCAATACCTACCTCAAGTGCTCCTCGTGCTCCTTCTCATTCCGAGAATATATCAATATGTCATCGAGGAACACAATCAAAAATTGGTCAAGGAAAGTGCAAAATACCCCATTCATGAGACTCATGAATACAGCTAGAGCATTCATGAGACCAAATGGAACCACAGTGAACTCATAGTGGCCATACCTAGTACAAAAAGCAGTCTTATGGATGTCGCTCTCCACTATCCTCAACTGATGGTACCCTGACTTCATATCTATCTTAGAAAATACTTTGGCACCCTGAAGTTGATCAAATAAGTTGTCAATCCTGAGCAAAAGATATTGGTTCTTGATGGTCACTTTGTTCAACTATCTATAATCCATACATAACCAAAGGGATCCATCCTTCTTCTTTATGAAGATGATTGGTGCACCCCAAGGGGAGATGCTAGGACAAATGTGACCTTTCTCTAAGAGTTCCTCAAGTTGCATCTTGATCTCATTAAGCTCATTAGTGGTCATCCTATATGGTTCTCTTGAAACTGGGTCAGCTCCTGGTACAAGATCTATGTGAAAGTCAATCTCTCTGCTAGGTGGCAAACTAGGTAGCTTGAAAGGAAACATGTTTGCAAATTCCTCAAGGATAGGATGATCATCTAGGGAAGATTCCTTCTCATTCTCTTCCTCTCTATCATGATGGTGATGGCAAATAACTAGCATCCCTTTTGCATGCTCCACTTAAACTTTATAGCGGAAATCATACGAAGTGATATGGGTCTTTGAATCCCTAAAATTACTATGGAGGTACCCTAATCATCCACACACTTAATCTTTTTCTAGCGAAAATCCATCTTGGCTCTATGGGCGTATAGCCAATCCATGCCAAGAAAAATTCCATAAGATCCTAGAGGTGTGACTCAAAGGTTAAGGTGGTTGTATGCCCAATCTGAAGCTAACAGTCCCTAACCACTGACTCAACAGACACTCTAGCTCCTAAATCTAACTTCACTTCCCAACTAACACCTTGCCTAGTTGCCACTAGCCCACAACGCTCCAAACCAATGGAGATATAAAAGAATTTGTAGCTCCTAAATCAAAGAAGATAGAAAAATTGCTACCTCTGATCATACCTGCAGGCTCTATGACTATGGCTTGATGTTCTGCTTGGTGGTTGTTAACCGTTGCGAAGACTCTATGGGACTTACCCATGTCCCCAACTATAGGCTCCAAACCTACCATCCGCTGACAGCCTACCATCTGACCCTATGGAAACTCTCTCACCATGTGTCCCATGGCCCCACAAGTGAAACAAGAACCACGTGTCTGAAACTAAACACCCTGTGGCCTAGAGTATCCCTATCCTCTAGTCCTGTTCAATCCATTGAAACCACCTCTGGAGGACTGCCAAGTCTGTGCCGGAGGTGTGTATGGAACCTATGGTCATTGATCATGCCTAGGACCCTATGTATGCCACTGCTAGGCTTAAAGCCTTGTTGACCCTGTGGAGGCCTTTGCCTCTAATTTTGTTGTGGCTACTGTGAAGGAGGGGGTTTAAAGGACCCCGATGAATGTCTGTGGTTACCCTTCCAGTGGGGTTTCTGAAACCCAAAAGACTACGGTATAGGGTTTTGGTTCTAATGTCAATCTCGCATGTCTCGAGGTCTACCTTGAATCTCCTCTAATATCA